>NW_010294924.1:25805-81466 GCF_000700745.2 Antrostomus carolinensis
TTGAACTTCCTTTGGTTTGTCTCCATGTTCTTAAACTAAACCTGGCTGGATCTCTCTCTGGACTTGATTTATTACTCCTAAATTTCTCCAGTTCCATTCCAGTTATACTCTATTCATTTTAACGCAGGAGAATGGCAAAGCCTTTCTCTCTCTCTCCCTCTTTTATTTTTTTTCTTATGAACTTTTCTGTACTGCTATCACCCACAAGATATCCAAGATCTTCAGTAGCCCCAGGGATCCTCTCTAAGTTGCTAGCACTGGTTCATTTTCTTTTATGTTAATCTCCATTAAAATAAAGACAAAAAGAGTTAAAAATATCATCTCCATTTTAGATATGGGCTTTAGCTTGCAGCTCTTGTTAGAGCTGAGAGGATTTTAGCCTCCTTGTACTCAAGGGTCAAATAGCAGCATTGACCCAGGCACTTAAACACATTAATTAACAAAGAGAGAGTTATTTCTTTTGGAAAGGTAAAACTAAAGCTTATCAATTACTAATTGCCACATCTCAATAACTGCAAGAATCCCAAAGTGATGTAGAGGGAAGGTGGCAGGAGGAGAAATGAGGGTGAGTCAGGTCTTGTGGACCTTCCTAAAACAGGCAACCTACATCTGTGCTTTTCAAAGAGTAACACCAGTGTTTGCCTTAAAAGTTTGTAAACGGCATCTGTCAAAATTGTCTGTGGATAGCACTGAGTGAGTTTCTCTTGCATTTGTATTCTCTCAGCAGAAACAGAACTCAAGAGATTACATTGATTTTGTTGAAGACAAAATAAGGTCTTTTCACTTTTTAGTTGTCATGGTTTAACTCGGCCAGCAGCCAAACACCACACAGCCGCTCACTCCCTCTCCCCAATCCCCTAAGGCAGCCACAAAATAACGAGTCAGAAATGCCTTTAGATCCCTCCTACACCCCAAAAAGATCTACTAGTAAAGTTGGCTTAAAAAACAGAATAAAAAGGAGAAGACCACATTTTATAAGACTTGGAATAAAAAGCTGAAACACATCTGGAGCCTGTTCATTAGCACCATACAGACATGGACCCAAAGATAGTCCCCAATGTGATCCCCAGAGCTTTCTCTCTAAGTATAGAAAGAGAAAGAACCAGGTGGGAGAGCACAGGACAGTGGTGCTTAATTAATGATTAATTAAGATTACAGCAGTAAGCAGAGTGCCCTGCACACCGGCTGCCCTTGGCAGATCACAGCTGCTGATCAGCTCATTCTGATTTGACTTGTCCACTAGGAATGCTGGAAGGAGGATCTATTTTTTTTCCCCTTTTAAGAAACAAAATGAAAAACTGCTCTCTCAATTCTTCTGTAAAGGCATCCCTCTTTGTTAATCTATATTTTTACTACCTTTAATGTTTGGAAATAGCAATTATTGCTTAACTACGTGTTTAAAGAAACCCTTAAAACTCAGACAAATCATCAAAATGTGGAAGGAGTGACTTCTGAACCTCCAGCAAAATTATTCTGTATGAAATCAAATTCTACTCTTGATCCCTTTCAACTAATTTTTTAGTGTGTTCACCACATGTGGAGTCATACTTGGGCCACAGCAGCAGGGTACATCAGAGGAGATACTCAAAATTGCTCAGAGGTGACCACCGGTTTTCCTATTATTTTTATCCACCAGCATTTTGCACATTCCTTCCATATGCTGCAGACTGAAGGGGTTGAAACACCTTTAAGGGGTTTTGGTAATGTTCTGTGAATGTAACACTGACATATTTAAGATCTTCTAATTCCTCTCTCTAGAACTAGTACTGTGGAAATAAAAGGAACTACACTTTAATATAAAATCTTTGAGTATGTGGCCATTTCTGTGGTAAAAGCTTTTACTGGTGTAGGCATTTCTACTCAGATTTCTCTCTGCTCCTGTTGTGCTTGAGACTAAACTCTAATCAGACTATCCAGTGGATATTAAATGAGATCATTCAGCTTTATAGCTTATACCTAATTTGACTACTGGCTACTCAAAGAACATCCACACCACCTTCTCTGTCTCTATCACTCTCAAAGAGAACTCCAGAGAAGCTGAAGACCTACAAACCCCAAAGCTTTATCCAGATAATATCAAACCTGTAGGGAGAAACTATACAGTTTGTGATTTTGCCCATTGTTGTCTCAAAGCCCAAGGTCATTCCTTGTGAAGAAAACGTGTCAGAAAATGTTGTTAAGGATGTTGTCCTCCCAGAGGAAGGAGACAGAAGCACAAAGTAAAATTTTGCCGTAAGACGATGTATTGGGAACATGGAAAATAATGGAATATAGCAAAACCTTAAAAATCAGGATGTATACGGAGAGTCTTTGCTTCAAGTAACACCCCAGTAATAATCATTACGTAATAGTTCTACCAGACCGGCAAAGCACCTACAAGATTTGAAACTGCAAACTCATGAGAAAAAGATTTAAACTTAAAAGTACATATTTCTCCATTTTCAAGCCAGCAGGAAGAACAAGAATTAATTTATGTTTACAATCACTCAGTTTGATTAAAAAGTCATACTTCAACAACTCTAAAGATGCGTTTTCTGAACATCCTCCTTTCCATTCAATTAATTCCAAATGATATTTGCCCAGAAATTGTAGAGCATGTTTAACGGCAATAGAGATAATGCTAAAGCAAGCAATCCCTGGTTAAAACTTGGACTCACTTCTGTCAGCATTCTTGCAAGAACATTACACCTTGGTTTCCTCATTAATATTGTTCTACATTAGCCTAATATAAAACTAAGGAATGTGTCAGGCAGCAGAAATGAGCACGCAAACATAAAGCATTTCACATATGGTAGATTTCAAATGACCTTCTCCATTTTACTTCCCATAAAATCAGTTATTTTTTTTTTTCAGGGCTGCAACTGAGGCTTTCCTCTGTTCTTAAATGGTGAGCAACATTTGGAAGAAATGACTGCTGCTGGAGTCTAAATACATTGGGGATAGGGACTGGGGCTGAGATTTAAGACACCAGTTCTATTTTGACTTGTGCTGGTGATTTATTTCATGGGTACTTCATGCCAAATTGGACAAGACTGCCATAATTTAAAATGTTGCTGCTGATGTTGAGAGAACAGGTCCGGATCTCTCTTCTGTCTCAGGTACCCAGGCTGCCAAAGTAGAGAAAATGATACTTACACTTTATTATCTTAAAAAATAAAGAGGCAAAATAATGATGAAGTTCTGTATGAAGTTGCTGAGACTTGGACATTCACAGTAAATGCAAGAGTCAGCCTGTGACTGTCCTCACACTGAAAATGTACATTCTACACCAACACCTCTCTGACACAGAGTCAAGAAGAATAAGGCTGGAAGGAGTGGTTTTGATCCATTTTTCCATGTTTTTTTTTCTGGGATATTCTTCTGGTCATGAGACAATCTGAGGACTGTACTCATCTCTTAAAAATTACTAGCACAGAGGTACTTAGATCTGGGGAACATCTTCCATAAGCGCTTCCCAGGTCAACATCCATTGTTGGGGAGCTCTCAGGGTAAGGACAGCCCTTGATGAGGGAGAATCTCTGAAAACACTTCAGAAGGAAAACACAGAGAGGAAGAGGGTGTCTGTGGCTGCTGAGAGCAGTTCTACCACCTCTCAACAAGGCAGGAGACAAGCAGATAGCTTAGGCTATGGAGTGGCTCTTAACATCAATTAATTCCAGTGCTTCACCATTCTTCCCCTTAGAAAGGATTTCTTGAGATCCTTCAGAGTATCGATTACCTTTCCAATATTTCCAGGTTTTAGTTAAAAATAGAGCACTATAAAAAAATACTCATTATTTTAAATTCAAATCTTTGCACCTTGGAGCCTTTTTCCCAAGCAAGGACTAGGCAAGGCTTTCACTGCCCACACGTGCAGTTTCCAAGTCTCCTACAAGGATGCTCAAAACCATGTGAATAATTAACCAGTGCAATGAAGCATTTAACACCTCACCTGCAAAGTTTGTAAGCCATGAAAATTTATGGTTTAATAATGTAATATGGGTTTATTTTAATGTGTAAAATACAGTACTGCAATGGAAACAACTGTAAATTTTCACAGCTAATGAACCTTGCAGGTGTGGTGTTTCATGCTCTGTCGCCCCATTTAATTATTTCAATGTTTGTTAAGATCCCAATAGATCATATTTGAAAATTAAATTATTTGATTTAAAATTATGAATATGTCATTTTAAGTTTTGCTGTTATGGCTAGAGTGGTATTTTAGGTGTATTACAGAGGAATTCCAGTAGAATCAAAATTAATTGCTTTCAGATTTTAGCATGAAATATGAATTTGTATTTCAAAGGAAGATTGAGAAAGAGGGAAAAAGATACTTAAATTTGTTGTTCAGACCAATTTATATGATTCTACATTATAAACCACTCTATCTACCTGCTTTGGTTTTTTAAGCCTTGTTTCCCTCTATAATGTTCGTGAAATCTCTTATTTTGATGTAGACTCGCTAGGGGTTTTAGCTCTAGCTTATCCTCTGATAAACCCCAAACACACCCAGAACACCACTAAATGGGATATATGTGAAAAAAAGTGATTGATTCAAAGGCCATCGAAATCAATAGATGTCTTTCCATTGGTTTGAATCATTTTCAGATCAGGTCTTACTATTTTCAGGAGCAGAAGCTTCTTTCTTCCACAGTGAAAACATTTATCAGAGAGCAATTTTTCATCTCTGTCTTCAAGTGGTGACTAGTCTGGAGTCTGAACTTTGATACCTGCTCCGACAGAAGAGCAAGCTGTGCCAACACCTTTGGTTTACAAATCACTGTCAAGCTGTCAAACCAATCAGGAATTCAAAGCACCTAAGACCTTTTAAATGCTGCCAGTGTTCTGTCATGAAATGTATTTAAATATTATGAAGCTTTTAGATTCAATGTCATTTCTTACAGCAAAGCGTTACAAGGAATTTCTAATTAGTGTATTCTATTATTTTTCATTTACTGAAACTAGAAAACCCACCATCTTTTAAACTAAATTCTCTATTGTTCAGACTCCAGTTAGACAAGAAATAGCTTTACCGTGTTTAAAATGACAGTCTGCAGACCTTTAGATAACACTTGATGCCAGGGATGTCCCTTGTAGACTAAAAGGCTAGCTAGTGTTCTCCAGTGGGTCTTTAAATTGGGTAAGAGAATATTAGTATGTTCCAAAAAAATTTATCTGATGCTATATCTAAGGATAAAGACAGCTGAGAGGAAATCCATATGGCTCAGGATCAAGGGTCCTGGTAAAGTGACTTTTGGACTGATCCAACCAGTGACTATGTAAAGCTGCTGTACCCCTGCATTGCCTAAAGCTCTTGGAAGGATCCAGAAACTGGTAACAGTGACCAAAACCACCCAAGGATGAGCAAACATCTTTGTCCTCCTTCCTCCCTATATGTTTCCTCTTGTCTTGCCAGAAGAGAACTGGCTACCGCAGGAGTTACTCTACCTCAACCTTCCATCACCAAACACCTCCTTATGCAGAATTCCTCCCAACCTGCCCAGCTCATCCCATCACAGCAGAGGATGTAGGCACAGCTGTTCAAGAAAATTTTCCATGCCTCATAGAATCATTTAGGTTGGAAAAGACCTTTAAGATCATTGAGTCCAACCATAAATGACTTACTTGAGTGACACCTTCAGAACAGATACCAAAAGCTTCACATATTCCTCAAAGCCCATATAGAAACAAAAACACCAGAAAGACTTTGCTAACAAAAGGGGGATGTTTCTACGCACCAAAACCTTCATAGAGCAGCTAGAGAAGGGATCTACAAGTCAGTGTTGTGCCCTCCACTCTCCCCCATGTGCTTGAACTCTGTGAGGGCACGCATGTATGCACGAAACAAATACTGGAAGAGAGTTCTGGTGGTGCAATACTAACGAAATAGTCCTTAGAATTGATAAAAAGACAGCAAAACATCAGTCTGCAGAAGAGGCACATGCGTGGACATGGCTGTTGAATGACATGTAAAATTTATATTTTCTAGCACACCATTTTTTATAAAAAACAGAACTAATGCTGAATTCTATTACAAGTAGTTACGATCAGCTACTAGAACATATTGTTTTACGTGGACAATGAACACTTGGTTAATCTAAGCAAATCTTATTTTAATAGAAATATCTTGTGGATAATACTGATGTCCCAACTTGAATTTTACTTTTAGCTAGCCTGCTCCCATCAGCCACAACATTTGAACAGATATTTGTCTGCGTAAAAACTAAGCAAAAGCCAGTAGGAACTAAGGAAATAGAAAATAAAACAAATTGCAGCAGTAAAGTCAAGGTGAGTATTTCTCCCTTCTAGCTGTCCACTGTAGTCTCCATCTCTAAAATACTGCGGAGCGTTAGCCGTTACATTTGCTGCCACATTCAGCTCCAATGGTAATTGCATTTTGGGTTTTGGTGATGTAGTGTGATCCCACGATGTACAGGATTATAAATGAAACCCCTTGTAGCAAAGCACTTTGGTAAGTGCTGAACTTATAAACATGGAAGTTGTTTCCCTGGGATGTTGGGTTGGAGTTTGCAGTTGTATATAACACTTGGACATGCAATTGGATAGAGCTTTTTGGAAGGCGTGCAAAGACTTAGAGATAAATACCAAGTCTAATACTTCAGGGATGAAATATTAGCACCATTGAAGTCACTAGGAATCTTGCAATTGGTTATACTTGGACCAAGATTCCAGCCTAACTCCTCTGCAGCTTTTGAAGTTATCATAAATAAGGGTATTATTGGATATTACGAAAAGAGATTACGAGAGTCGCGAAATAATCTTCCATGTCAATAAAATCTTTTTTCCCCTGGAAATTTCTCTACCAATTCTGCAACAATAAATCTTGTATACGTAGGAAAAGTGGCACCTTCTCCAGCAAAACCGTTCTAAAGCATCATGGCAAGTTCAGAGAAACAAAGGATGTGTAAAATATCTGCCCAGTGAGCCGTGCTGCTGTCATTTTTCTAGGTTATGTCAGAGGTCAGCATTGCCCAGGCTCAGTTACATTCGCCAAAGACATTTCTGAGGATTTATTTATTTTTTAAAAAAGAAAATAAGAAGAACTATTTCTCAGTTCTTCTTGTCCCTTTTCACTCTGAATTTTTGAAGTTTCAGCAATTGGAAATTTTGTGTAATGACACTGAAGTTCATATATGCTGATTTCTGAAAAGTTACAACAATGAAGTGACGACAGCAAAGCACTGACCTGGTGGTTCACACCAGAATTAAACTGAGATAATTCAGGTTTCAAGCCTGCCAGTGATTTTTTTCTACTATTCTGGCTTGAGAAAGAAAAGCCAGTCTCATTGTCACAGCTATTTTCATTAAGGCTAGGGCTGTAGAGGATTTTTTTTTTCCTCTGGTTTGTTAAAGACTTCTGGTGCTGCCCTGAAGAACATTTCCAAGCAGCCATGCTGGAGTAAGGGAATTATTCTGTTCACTCTTGTTCAGGGATTAGAGTAGAGGAGAGATATGTATTTTTTTTAAAACCCGTCAAAACATTCAGTTCTCTAAAATTGCATGAGATAAAATAAGTCATCCTATTCATTTTTATTTCTTGAATCACAAGCTGGAAGTTTTTATTCTGTTAAAACTTCCATTATCTCCTCCTGGCTGGATCCCCTGCTGTCTGTGTTGCTTCATTCTTACTATGGCTGTTCTGCAGGATAAAATAATGGCATTATTTACAAAAATGCTAACTTTCTTTTTTAGAAATGCACTATTTTTAAAGCTGATTTTGCCTCTACCATTAAAGTAGCAGCAGAAAGAGCTCACCTGAGGTAGCTCTACACTAATGTTTTCCACTTAACAGAAACATTATTTGGAAACATTTTTTTTGTGCTGAGATTTACTGGGAGCAGTTTTATTTTTAAAAAAAAAATCACTAAGGTGCAATTCCTATTTTGTGGAAATGTTTCTCTTTCCAAGTCTGCACTTCTCAGCTGTATTGCAATGAAACAATTTGACATGACAATTTGATGTGAAAAAAACATAAATGGAAGCACTCAATGCAGTAATTAGAGAAGCAATTGTTTTCAATATCTCTGCATTAATTTATTGTCTTTTCTGTTGCTCAGTTTTATCTGATCCCCTAATGTGGACACAGGTACATATCTTACCTGCAGACACTTTCCAAAATACCAAGCTGCTTCATTTTAATAAATAAAGAAGCCCATCAGAACTCTTCCAGTATTTCAGGGTGTATGACAAAGAAAGGTAAGATAACTATGTGAGCACAGCTGCCAAGATCTCAGCTGGATATTGTAATCATTAGGTTACTCACTTAGCTCCAGCAAAGACCTATTTCTGAACATCATTTCCCCAAAAAAATGTTTCTGAAAAAAAGCTTCCACTACTGCTATAGGAGGGTTTTTTCCTCCTTTAATAAATTACTGTTTTCCATGAAAAATAGTAAAAATAATAAAAAAATATATTTCAGCAAAAATTCAGTGATTAATTGTATTTAGGATGAGTTGTGTGACAACCTGGCCAGAAAATTATCCCACTGGCCAAGTTAGCAATGAAACTTACTTTTAAGGTGTCCTGAAGCAAACTGCCTTCATCATAATACTAAAAATCACACACAGAGGTTAAGAAGACCCTCACCCAGTTGAAGACCCTTCCCCTGAGCATGCATAGAGGTAATCAATATGTAAATCACTAATCAATCAAATAGGTATGAAATTAATGTGATAATGATGATTTAAAGTGTGTATAAAGGAAGTAATTAAGCTTGCTATAGATGTGCTTGATTTGTGGAAAATCCATCGAGTACCCTGCACAGAATAAACACAATATCTCTCCTGGGCATGTCAGATTGGTTAGAATCACAGAATCCCAGACTGGTTTGGATTGGAAGGGACCTTACAGCTCATCCAGTCCCAACGCCCCTGCCAGCAGCAGGGACACCTTCCACTAGACCAGGTTGCTCAAAGCCTCATCCAGCCTGGCCTTGAACACTTCCAGGGAAGAGCAGCCACAACTTCCTTGGGCAACCTGTTAATCACATGCCAAGCACGAATCTGCTTGTTGGACAACACGAGCATGCCCAGCCAGGCTGAGAAGTGTGTCATAAATAAAAATACCCAGTCAGACCACCTATTTCCAGTTTGGTGTGGATGGGCATTTGTGTCCATCCTTCACACCTCTTCTTACATTTTCCAAACAAAAGTGCCAACTAAGAGGAGGATACTGGAGAGCTGACCTTAATTTGGCTCGAGATTAAAAGGTTAAGTTTGATTCTTCTTCTCATATTTGCAGTGGTATTTCATAGTGGCTGAGTCAGAAGAAAATGCAAGTATGATGTTTTAATTATTTCTGTTAATTATAAAAAGAGGGCACAAATGAAACTACATAACATCCTTTATTTAATGTCTTTGAAGACAAAGATTGTAATTTTGGTATCTTTCTAATATTGCAGCATCTCTGCTTCAAATGAGAAACCCTTAAAACAGTATAATCATCTGATGCTTTTTCTTTTCTTTTCTTTTTTTTAATTTGGAGTGATGAAAGTCATGATTTTTCTGTATGCTTGCAGCAAAAGAATATATTGCAAATATAGATCCCATTCTTTCTTAACTTGCATACATACCTCTTTGCAATCAAGAGAACAGTAACTGCAAGAGACATCCCTGGGGTTCAGATCATGTCACAGTGTTTTGGGCTGCTGGAACTAGTTCTTCCTTGATTCCCTTTCTAAATAAAGAGATGAAATGCTGATTAAAACATTGCAACATTCTCTCATATGATGAGAGAATTAGACAGATGTCTGTAGTTCTGGGTATATTAACATTGGTACCATCTCGGTTAATTCCAGTCAAAACACTTAATTAGTTGCAAATGCAAAAGCTATAAGTGAAAAATGAGTGTGATGGATTGGCCCCAAACTTTCAATTTCTCACTAGGTTTTGGCAAAGGAACCTTTGCTTTGAAATCACAACAGTGACATTAGAGTGAGGAAGAAGGTGCAGATTCCCTTTTACCTAGATTAAAAAAGGAGAGTTATTTACTTTAGATTAATAGCGTGAGCCATTGTCCTTCTTAGCTATTCAGGTTTGACTCACCAGGCAGAGTGGAGGTCACCTGAGGCAGCCAGGGAGCAGCAGCAAACCTGCCCAGCCTCCCTTCTTTGTGTTATAATTAATCTGAAAAAGGGATGGAGCAGAAGAGGCTTATAAAATGATGATGTTTTAATTTGTTAAAATATTTTTTTTAAAGCAGGATTTATTCACCAAGGACCTAAAAAGCTACATCTAAAAATAAATCAGGCGAATGAGCACTGCTGGCAGTCGTACTCTGCAGATGGGGTTTTGCACAGCCCTGTATTTGGTGAGTTTGTGGACATGTGCCATGAGAGATTTGGCTTTTAGTGAGGACAGGAAAGCTCTGCCTGTCTCCTTACAGGGCCGATCTTCTGCACAACAAGCAAGAAACCTACCACAGCTGAACCTTGCAAAGCCGTTCACTCTGAAACCTAATGATAACCATTGAGATATTGTATTGCTGCAATTCTTTCATAGCTGATGAATTAAAGAGGACTTCATTTGTTGTCTCACTAGTAAATGGTATGGTATCCAGACATATTTGGGTATGAGCAGCAGTTCCTTATATAAAGATGATAGAGAACATAAAGGCAGACTTGTTCCTGACTCAGCATCTTACCAGGAGTACTATCAGTGCCAACAACAAAAATTTTTCTCTACTGAAAACTTTTAAAGCATCCCCCTGCAAACAAACTCTGCACCCAACACACACCATGGAAAAACAAAACAAAACAAAAAAAAGTGTTGCAAAACTGAACAAATCCAAAGAATGCATTGTAAGTAATTAAAAAAATAAAAATAGGAAGACACACAGGACACCTGGTGCCATCTATTCCCATCTTTTCTAATTAAACACCTTAATTGTCAAAACTATTGAACTTGCCTCTGCAGAACACACTCAGTGAGACACAGATTTACGACGCCTTTCACACAGCACTTGACTTTGTTGTCATGCAGAGTACAGAGGTGGCTTTGGCTGTAAAGCACCTTCCATCCTGAAAGACTCTCCCTTAATCAACTACTTAAATATCACCGCAGCTCAGACCAGATGAAGCCTGTGCTCAACAAGCAGAAAGCAACATGCCAATTTACAGCTCGCTTCTACAACAGATTTATACATCAATAAAAGAAATGGGATCTGCAGGAGTGTCACCCAAGCTTCTCAAGATGATTTGGAAGCCTCACAAGTGTCTTTAAAGTACATTTGAATAGAAATATTTGGTAAAACCAAACAGAGGTTGTTTTTCAGCTCTGGAGCTGAACAGGTGAGATGGGGAACAGCCAGATTACTGATTTAATCACATGCATGAAAATAAAAGCTGCACATACCTCACTCCAGGATTTTATATTGCCAGAGCTATTTCGAGTTCACCATCTAGGTAGAAAACTACATTTTGCAAAGTCTTCAGCCAAATAAAGGTTATAACCATTGAACCTGGCAAAGAAATGAGAGCTTCCAGAATCCCAGGTAGGTGTATCCAGGTGTATAGTATTCAGGTAAGGAGGTCCTGGGGGGCAGCAGCCGACTGAAAACTCACCCTTAAAATAAAGTGTCATATAAAATAAGGGATAAAATGCTTTTTTTTTTACCCCCCCCCTTTTTTTTTCTGTGTTACCTTTTTTCATGCTCCTCAACATCTATGATGCTTTTTCTTGTGGAGTTTTTTTTCCTTTCCACAAAGTTTTCCAGCAGCCAGCAACTGGCTCTGCAACTGCTGCGAGGAGGAAAGGAAAAAAAAGGAAGAAAAAGAAAAAGGAAAAAAAGAATGAGAACATTTAAACACAGAAATTGCCCATAAACAAAGAAATTGCCCAGCAGGAGAAGACCAAAGCAAAAGAGAGAATGGGGAGAGTGAGAAGCACAGCTTTTCTTTTGAGCACTTCACTGCTTAAAACTGATTGAGTAAATTGGTAACAGGTTGGGTTTTGTTTTTTTCTCCACCAGGATGTGAGCAAATAAGTAGAAGAATTAGAGCTCTTTCTGTGATTGCCAATGAAGTTGCCTTCCGTGGGATGGCACTTGGTATCCTGCCACCCTTGTGAGGAGCCACCTCCTCCCCACCCTGAATGAAGAAGCTGTAAAGTGGATGGTTGGTGGTTCCTCATCAAACCTGTTACCGACCATTTTCAGTGGCTGTTTGTTACAGATCCATAGAACTGCCCAGACTGGAAAAGAACTCTAAGATCCAACCATGAACCCAACACTGACAAGTCCCCAACTAACCCATGTCCCTCAGCACTATGTCTACATGACTCTTCAATCCCTCCAGGGATGGGGACTCCACCACTGCCCTGGGCAACCCCTTCCAATGCCTGAGAACCCTTTCAGCAAAGAAATTCTTCCTCACATCCCATCTCAACTGCCCTGGCCACAACTGGAGCCCATTTCCTCTTGTCCTGTCCCTTGTTCCTTGGTTGAACAGACCCACCCCCACCTCTCTCCACCCTCTTTTCAGGGAGTTGGAGAAAGCCAGAAAGTCTCCCCTCAGCCTCCTTTTCTCCAGGCTCAACAACTCCAGTTGCCTCAGCCGGGAACTCAGCACACTTGTACTCCAGACCCTTCAGAGGAAAAGTGTTTATTGTGGGGCACAGAAAACCTTTATATAAATAAAAATCAGGAATTTTAATAGCAAAGACCATGAGAAATGAAAACCCTTCCTTTGTGGTAGCACCAAAGACATCAGGACTCATTCCCACAAATCATGTTTTCCACAAAGGAAGGTTCAGTGATGCATCATCTTCCTGGCAGCCAGCAAATTGCTAAATGCCACTGACCTCACTGCCACCCACGCCTGCACAAGCCTTTGAAAAGGAAGAGTCTGGATTTCCCTTTCCAGAGATTGCTGCTCTTTGGATGACTCCTACATTATGTGAGGAGGTTCAGACAATATCCTGAAGCGCTTAATTTAGCAGTCATCTCATGGCATATTAATTAAGGCTTTTGGTCAGTTTTTCTCCTTTTAAGAGCCTGAGCTGTTAGACAAGTAAATTAAGTCCCTCATGAAACTCCAATTTCACTGACCTTCACTTTCCAGCCTCCCAAGCCAACAGTGCTCCTGATGTCCTGCCAGGCCCTTGGTGACACCAAACACCTAACAACAGTTCCTGACCTTCTCCATTGAACTATCAAAATCTTGGTGTGGCCAGAACCCACGAGTGATATATCACTGTTGGAGCACTGAGACTTTTTATGAGTGGTTCAGAGGCTGGTGAGAACGGCAGCTTCCAGCAGCTGGTTGCTGTCTGATGGGACTGGGCAGGACTGGGCAGCCCACTGCTCATCATGGGAGCAGGATAATGGCATCCTTGGCCAGACCGTTTGCTCCCACAGCCAGAAATTCAGATTATCCAACTGCTCCTGAGCACCAGAATTCACTAGAAATGGGCAGGAGACACATATGGGCTCAGAGCTGGGAGATGGCTCCTGCTGTTCTGATCATAAAATCCCTCTTTTTTTTTGTTGTTTTAGAGGTTGAAAGTCCAGCTCTGTGTGTGCTCTCCATGTAGAAACCCCTTGTGCCAGAGCTCCAGAGGAGAGGGGCTGGCAAAGCACAAACAGCAACTTTACAAAGCTAGTTTTGGGGTTAGCTTGGGATTTTGTTTTGTTTTTCTTATAAAATCTCACTTGTCTAGCTGTACTACATGAATCATTTATGAGCACAGTCTTAGAGAACCATGAAATACTCAGGCAATATTCAAATCTCTCTTAGTCTGATGCTGATTTGGAAGCCAGTGAAGGGTTGGCCAAGGGCCCAATGGGGGTCACCAGCTGTTGGCACAGCTCATGGTTATGGCTTCTGTTTGGATCTTTGAGTCTCTTTTAAAGACTTCATTGGAGAATGCAAAGCAGGGATAGGGCACATGGACATGAAATCAGCTGAAATGGGGTATATTTGCTTTAAATTCCAGGTTCTTTAAGGGTTCCTAGGGTGTTGTTAGAATGCAGGGAAGACTTATGGACATCCCCATGATCCAAATCTGCACTTTTTCCTGCTGCTCCAGAAAAAAAAATAAGATTTTTTGTTGGTTTTTTTCATGTAAGATGGACCATGTAAAGACCCTGAGACCCTCACAACATTTCCTATGTGTATCTTTTCTCTCCTTGGGGCTGCTGTGGTCTTGTGGTGGGGCTAGAGGAGACTAGTGGCCCTGGGTGGTCCCACAGACCACACACACCCACCTTGGCAGCACTGGTCTTTGTGTGTGAGGGGTTACAGAGGGTGCCAGCACCCAGCACATGGATGTGTGAAATGGTTGTTGTGACTCTTTTCCTCCTTCTCCTCTTTTTAAACGTTTACAGTAATATTTCAACAGGATCTCCTCAGCTCCTGGGTGTGCCTTGGGTTTGCTACTGCTCCATTTAAAGTCCTGCTAGGAGGGCAAATGAGGGCTGTTAATTGCTGATATTTATCTCTTTCAGCTCATGCCCCATGGCTAGGATGGCTGTACAGCCTCCGCTGTCTCTGGCTGAAGACGCAGAGTTGGAGGGAACCAAGGTTTATGCACCAGGCTGGAGCCCAGAGATTCTCCACTGGCCCCACAGCACCTCGCTGTCACCTTGTTACTGAAATCCAGAAACCAATTCCTGGACACCAATGCAGTCTGAAGGATCAGGCACTTCTTTATTGCAGTGCTGGAGACACGGGGATCACTCTGCCTAACGTGTCCAATGAAGCATCAACATTCATTAGTTTTCATACACATTTTTCTATCAATCATTGTCACACAAGTTCCCTTTCATAAAAATGTATAATATGCTCACCTTTAAATTTAACCTTTACAGTAACTGGTTTCATTAATTATAGAACCTCATCAATATTCTTAACCCAAAATAATCATTGGTCAATTCTACTTAGCTCTACTGATTGAAATCCTAGATATTCAAATCAAGATGGGAAGGGTAAGGGGGTTCCAAGCAGCACAACTGGTGTCCATGACTCTCTCCTTAGTTTCTTAAAACAAAACATAGAAAGACACTGGCCCAGGTTGCCCAGAGAAGCTGTGGCTGCTCCTCCCTGGAAGTTTTCAAGGTCAGGCTGGATGAGGCTTTGAGCAACCTGGTCTAGTGGAAGGTGTCCCTGCTGCTGGCAGGGGGGTTGGGACTGGATGAGCTTTGAGGTTCCTTCCAACCCAAACCATTCCATGTTTCTATGATGTAGAGCTGTGATTTCTGTAACAAGAAATCTGCCAGTGATTTTTCCAACGTAGAAGAGTTTGTCCCTGACTCATTTGTACTCCTGTTTGGAAATCCTCTGCTCACTGTAAGAGGATCCCTGGATTTTCATCAAAGCTGATTAATTACCCCATGCTGGGGAAGAGGGCAGCGATAAACTTTTTGGAAGATGACAGTTAATACATTTTCTTGGTTTCAACCACTCTTCCTCAGCCTGGGACATCACATTCATCTGCATTAAACATTCACTCTGATGGTCACAATTTCCTCATCCCTTTGAAGAAAGAGAACCCTAATAACAAAGCAGTTAATCCTACAGTCTCTTACCTCCTGAGGCCTCTGCCAGACAATTCCAGCAGTATCCTTATTAGTGCTATATTCGTCTGCTGGGAGGTGTCTTCATTTCCATATCTGCATTGCCACACAGAGTGATATAACTATGGGGTTTCTCTCCCTCATCAGGAAGATGCTCTACAAGAGAAAGCTATAAATAATAGTGCACTAAAGAATTCCCTTCTCTTGTTTTCTTCTTGTCTGCTTTATGACCTCAATGAGATTGCTGCCTGTTATATGAAAAAATTAAATATTTTATTTAAAAAAAGCCAGAATCTTCATTTTGTGTCTTTGTTGTTGTTCTTTGGAATAGGTTTCCTTGGAATAACTAGTTGTAAAAACTGGGGTTTGAGGCTAGAGTAACAATAAGAGAATCTCTGTGTGGTAGACTGGGTGCTGGATGCAGTAAAATAAGGGTCTGGTAAAATGAGATCTTTGAGCATCATGGCAATTCCCTTTTTGCTTCTAGAGTTGCAAATTTAAAATAGTTTAATTTTGAAATGACGCTTTATGGGACAGTGACATTGTCAAAGTCAGTTGTGCTGTTTCTTAGGAGGATGGAAAGCTTTTGGCTTCAAAGACTGCTCTTACCTACTAAACTACCAAGTCTTCTGTCATTTTATAAAAATAGGGAAAAAAAATGGTGTAAAAAGGAGTTACAGATGGAGTAGGTTCTCTCTTCTATTAACAGATCCTTCTTGCCTGAGTGTTTCTACAATTTTATACATTCAGAAAGGGTTGGAATCAGCAAAAATGGAAGGAAAGTAAAATTAAATATTATATTTGGTTTCCAAACTGTTTTAGTTTAAATCCTGGTCTAAGCTTACTTCAGTGAGTGAAAAAAAAAACAAACAAAAAAAACAACTCAGCTTTGGTATGGTCTTTTCCAACCTTAAAGGCCTTTTCCAACCACTATGGTTCTATGGATGCAAATGTTAGAGAATGAATGAGATAAATTTGTTAAAGCAAGGTTAAAGCCCCATACTTCACCCCTGGAGAGGCAGGAGATGCTGTACGTGGTACTGGACCCTTCTGGCAGGCACTGCCTGCCTCTGACCTGCAAATCAAGACAGAGTCCTCACTTCTGTCACTGCAACCACATGTGTGGAACAGAAACCTTTTCCATGCCATTGGTTATCCACCAGGTTAGGTGGATATTGGGTATCCACCAATTTTGGCAACGTCATTGATGTATCTCTGGTTTTGATGAAGTAGATATTTCTCTTTCTAAATCTCACAGTGGGGTTAGTTCAGTGCCCATACGTTGGGTGTTTGCCTGAGCTTCTCCTGCCTCACAGTTACAGACAACTGCAGCATTAATTTAGTGCAGGAAGTTCTCCCAGTGGGTGAGCCTTCAAGTTACCTGTAGGTATCTCTGATATTAACAGAGAGCAGAGCTTTAGCTTTTGGCTTCAGCGTTTCCCTCTTAGCTGATACTTGAAGTTGGGCTCAAATACACATTATAACCTTTTAAGAAACAGCTATTACCTGACACATATAAGAGAGAGAGAGAAAGAAGTGTTATTTGCTCAGTGAAGAGTCAAAGAACTCAAATTCTCATATATTGGGATTTTTCTCCAGTTTTCTCTAACTTATTTCCTATGAAAAGACAGCAATCTGGGCAAAGCAGAGAAAAAAATGCCTCATGCTGTGTTTAACTTCTGTGGGAACAAAGAAGGAGATGAACCTGAAGCCAACAGTCTGACCAACCAAAGCCTTTGGCTAGTTCCTGAAAGGTAAACATGTAATGTGAAGGAAAGAATAAGTCAATCTGCTCTGTTTTCATATAATTTTGAGGGACTCGGGGCGTGTAGGGGGGGGAATATCTAAAATTAATTATAGATTCCTTGCAGAATATCTAACAGCTCCCCTGCAGGGTCCCCTCTCTTTCGCTGAAGGGGTGAAATGGAATCCAGTCCTTGATCCAGCATTTTCTTTGATCCCTGGCTACGTGGTGATTGATCAGAGCAATTTCTCTCACATGAGCAGAATTCTTTGGATAAACTCATTTCAGACACTGAGGGCTATAAATGTGCTACAGACCAAACACTCCTGTTTTGCTTCTAGTGTTTAAACTCATATTCAATAGGGTTCCAAACCACTTTTATAAAGCAAGCAAACCATTTTAAGACTCCTGATTTAATGAATTTCTGAGAAGGAGAGTCCAGTCTAGGTGTGATTTAGTTACAGGAGGACATTTCACTACACAATCCATCAGAAATCTTGTAAAAGTAGGACAGGAAGAAAGAGATAAAGCATCAAAAATGTCAATGAGTGTATATATACAACTGTGCTTGCATCCACATGCAGACACCTGATAAATGTCATACAGCAATCCAGATGTTGTGATCTGGAGTTTCTCAGAGTTTCAGCTCTCCTCCTGTATCATAATTCATATTTATTTGATTTCATTTTGATAATCTCTTTCATGAGAAGATGATTGATCCAAACTTTGAATGGAAAGAGTTGTGGGAAAGCTGTGTGCAGTTGTTAGTGCAGAGGCGATGGAGAAGACATCTCCATTCTGAGATAAGTTTCAGCCAGAAGTTTCCCATCTTCCTTTCCTAACCTTAACTCACCTATTAGCATATTCATTAAATGCGTTGTGATGGGCAGGCTGACTGCAGCGCTCTCACACTGAGCATGAAATCATGAAGCTGCGGTTTATCTGAGTTTGGATTAGATTATAAATTAAAACCTGAGGCCACTGTCTTTGAAAAATTCATGGAGTGAATGGGGTGAACCTCTGTTAATTTATTATTATTTTTGTGTTGCAGATGTGCAAAAGATACCGTGCAACAAGGTATCTTGCAAATATTGAACCTTGATCAATAGTTTATATGCAGAACAAGGGACCTCTCTTTTTCTAATAAAATTGCAGGCTGAATTATAGACACTGACATCCTGCTGATCTCCTCAACAGCAGATCAGTGAGCAGAAGGTAATTTCTGATGGATCAGGTAGGAAAATAGTATTCACACATCACAGAGAAGCACAACTGCCAAGCTTCAGGCGACTCTGCCATGCTGCATCATTTCACCTTCTACGATCAGGGCACAATACATTTTATTGATACTTGCATTCTATTTGTTAATTCTTTTGGTAGCATTAAGGGTTTCTGACACTTTTGATCCTGAGAGCAAACATTAGAGAAGAAACTAGGATAATGGATCAGAACAGGTAAATGTTCCTATATCTCATGAATCCCTTAGCTTTGGGTTGGCATGAGGGAAAACTCTCCTCTGAGTGCATTAACGAGTAGGATTATATCTTACCTCTATTTCTCCAAATCTTAAATCTGTGAGAAAATAGATGTTATGCTCTCTCAGAGTTGAAATAACCATTTTTCCTGGGGATATAACATGGAGTGTAGTGCAGGAACAAACCTACACCTGCTGTCCATCAGCATTTTGCTGCTCTCTGAGATGTTATCTCAACTGGGGGCCACCATGTACGCTGGCAGGGCCTCTAGGCTTGACCTTGCCCTTTGAGATGAGGGGATTTGGCTGGTCTGCAGGAGATGCCACAGCTCATGGACCAGCAAAGCTAACTTCTGTATTTGATGAGATGATTCATTTGTCATCTCATTGTACCGTTGTCTCCGGAGTGCCAACAAATGAGCTTGACCAAATGTAATTGCTATATGAAGAAACGTGAACTAATCCTATTTTAAAATAGAACAGAACAATTTGAAATCATGCTCATTTACTGTGTAAACACTGACCACAATTAACTAAGCATTCTTCACTTTAGGGAAATTCAAAGCTATGGATAGATGGGGAGATATTCTGCTCGGTTCGACGGTTCCAGGCAAGCATCATAGTAAGTAACTTCCATTTTTACAGTGATACTGAATTAGTGCCCTTTAGAGAACCGCTGGAGAAATTCAAATTAGAAAATAATCAAGCCTTGGTAATGTGTACATATGGTAATATATAATGTGGTACACAATTAAGTCAATGTTAGTTCAAGGAAAATCTTTGAAAATCATTCAGTGCTTAATGCAGCGGCAGATTGTGGTACCACACAGCCCCCAATTCAGCCTTGGACCTTCACGGCACAATACAAATTTGAACTCTTGCAACTTCATGCTCGATATGAATGGGGAAAACATTATTTTTTCACCCAGAAAAATATTTTTTTGTGTTTGTTTGTTTATTTTCTTAACCCAAAGCAGTTATCAATCCCCCAGCACTCAGGTGAATAGCTGAATAGAAAGTGGATAGAACCCTGGTAGCACGTGGAGGGGAACCCACGCTGGCCAGGAGCAGCCACTGTGGGTTCAGGTCCTCAATGTCACCCTGGGTGGGGAGAGAAGGCAGAGGGGGACCAGGAGTGGACCATGGAGTGTCTCAGGTTTACATCTCCTTTCCCAACTGCCCACAGCAGACAGACACTCTGAAAGTAGAAAACAAAAGTTTTGGGGTGGAAAGAACAGTTTTCAAGCAAGGATGAGAGCAGACTCTCTGAGCGGGATGGTACAACACAGCAGTAATCTTCCCCTGCGCCGAAGGCAAATATTCAACCGTATCTTAAAACTTGCCCAGACTGATTCGAAAAATAAGTTTAATTCCAGTCTGTACTCTTTTTCTCCCTGTCAGCTGCAGAGGTTTTGTGATTTGTACTAACCTTGAAGATACAAAACAAAATATGTGCTAATGATATTCCTATCTCCCAGCTGGTGTTGGCAACTCTTTTACTGCTCTGCAGGACAAGTGCAAGTACAAATGCAAGTACCAGAACCTTGTTGAGAGCAGAGTGTCCTACATTTCAGTCGAACCATTCGAACTACAAGATATGTAATAAAACAGTTTCTGCTCTGAATGAATAATTGAGCTGCTTCTGTGGGGAGGCCTCCAAAGAGCCATGCAGCAGAATGTTTTTTGAGGCATTTATGAAAGCTATCCCACCTGGAAACCATCCCACACACAGAGCCCATGTTGCTCTTCCTCTCAGCTTGGTTTAATTGCTCGTTCCATGTCTGTACCTAATCTGAATGGTGAAGAAATACAGCAGGCTACATGAAATGCTGTAATTATTTTTAAGGTAGAGTAAGACTTCCAAAATCCTGAAACTCTATGAATGTCATTGGGCAGGTTTGGGTTTTTGTTTGTTTGAGAATTCCTTCCATATATCAGAATTCTTCCAAAGGAGATCAAAAAGAATTTATGAACCTTTAATGCTTGGTTCTTGAAGCAATTATGGAGCACATAAAAATTCATGTTATATCCTCCACCATACAGCAGGTGCTGTGGCCCCTTGCAGAGGTGCCACACTGCTGGGACACCCCTCCCAGAAACTTCCTCCTTAGGCAAGCAACCCCCCCACTGGCCATCTGCTCTGAGCTATAGAGTCAGACCACAACAGAGAATAATTTTTACATCCTGAAAAAACATTCTGAGGTGAAAAAAATTCCCTCTTTCTCCTTGAGATGTAATAGAGAACCATAACAACACCACCAACAACTATTAATAATAATAATAATAATAACAACAACAACAGTATTTGTGACATACCAATGCTTTCCTGTGTAAGATCTTTTGTTAGAAAAATCCAGTCAACTGGATGCTCACCACCAGTATCATGATAGTGGTTGGATGTCTCTTAGTGGTGCATTATACAGCTTAAATAACATGCAGCCTCCTATTCCTGCTTCAGGAAGTAAGCTGGGAGTAAGGCACAGTCTACTTATCTCTGAACATTATTTATGTCAAAGCTAGAGTCAGAGAAGAGATGTAAGTCCCTTTGAAAGCCTCCAAAGATTTTCTTTCCTGAAATACAGACATAGGTAGATAGGGATCTTATATCCTTGGAGGACATCTGTTTGCTTACAAGGACCACGTTGGAAAGTGAGGTAATCAAGTTAGGGGGACAAATTCCACTGTTTTTCTGAAATGCACACGTAAATCCTACCTGATACATGGATTCATGCAGTGTTACTTTTTACTTTTATATGTGTGTGTGTGTGTATATATATATATATGCTTTGCTAGATGAAATGTTCCGTATCTGGAGTGAAGGTAAGGACTTCATCAGTGACTTGCAGCTGTTGTGGGACTTCAGCTCAGATCATCAGTCTGATTCTTGACAAAGATTTGTCTCTTGCTCACTTGATTTGAACCCATGTGGCCACCTTGTGCCTAAGAAGCAGATTTGTCAAGCATGTTCTTTGTCTCAAAGCATTAGGTTATCTTGGATTTATTCAGCCCCCAAAGAACTCCATTTCAGAATATAGGAATGAAGACCTCAGTTCTTCTCCTCGAGAAGCTGGTAGTCACGTTGAACATCAATCCAGGAACAGGACATTCTTGTGAAGAAGGGGATACAGCTAGAGTACAAGTTAACTTTTTTTCCTGAAGAGTTTGCATGTTTCTATTTAGTATGCAATTTTCATACCTGAGCTGTTATTTAGATGGCAAGTTTCTCATCTGTGGCACACCATGCACTCCTCTGTGTTATAAATTAATAATTATAATACTTAAGCCATGTGAGAAGGGAAATGAAGTCAAAATTTGGCTTTATTATTCATGTGACATGCCGTTACTTGTATTACTTTGTCTTTGGGGCTTTAAAAAGTGATTTCTTATGGTTGTTTAGGGAGAATAATAACCTATGAACAAGCTAAAGCTGAACTAAACAACCAACGCTGGAGATGGAACAAATATCCCCTACTAAGGTTCAGCTGTTTTGTGCTTCAGGAAGATACTGTCTTACCCACATCCCTACTTTTCCGATGGGCATACAAATGCATTTTTGACATAATTTGTGCAGAGGCCACCTCCAGAGGAGAGAGCTTTCAAAGGAGCATTACTCTCTTGTAGAGGAAATGTTGATTTGTTGGAACTGTGCACTGTACATCAGGACCGTACCTTCTGGGAGTGATGTTAACTCACAGCAGGATGGAGGGATGCCTGAGTTACTGTCATGCTGGTGGTGATTTGAGCGTACAATAACTATCCATCATGGAAAGATGAACCACTTTTGAACTAAAAAGAAAACCAAACATTCCTAGGACAACACATGAATCGAATATGCTCTTCCTCATTCTCAGTGCTGTCATTTGATTTAGGTGAGGCAGTTCCTTCCTTTCTTTCTGGCTCACTGGATATTATATAATTTTCCCCCAGAAAAACTCTTATTGAGCTTTTTCTTATTTCAGTTTGATCCAAAGTTCAAAGGATTCAGTAGAGAATCTCTCCATTAGCTTCAACAGCTTTGTATTAAGCTCTTAAGTCTTTATTTTGTCTTTAAGCATCTTCTATTTTCAAGTTCTAGACAAGTTTCCTACTAATTGTTTAATTCTAACTCACCAACAGACAATGGTTTTACATGCTAGTCTTTTTCCATTTCCAAAATTGAAATTAATAACTTAGAGGCTGTGGAATTTTAGGACAATCCATTAATGCTGTACACACTCTAGTGACCTTACAAAAGATCTGCGTTGTTTGAATTCAGTGACAGTGACAACTACAGGCAAGGAATGAGGGTGAAGGAAAGGTAGCATATTAAGAGAGTGGAGAAGGTTGGGAGATAAATTTATAATACTCAATTCATTTTTAAGATGTCAATTTTTTGGTTAACAAATTGCCCATGAACAGATCATGCTTTTTCTTGATTAATGTATTAATCACAGTGAATAATTTATCATCTACAGCTTATTAATGAAGTTTATTTGAACAGAAATTTGGATAAGTTTGTCTGCGTGGTCACCAGGTCCAAGGCTGGGTAAGGATGTCAAGGACTGCAAACAGACCAAAGGGATATTCCATACCACATGACATCGTGCTCAGCAATATCAGCTAAGAAAGGAGGAAAGCACTGGCTATTAAGGCATTTGTCTCCTGAAGCAACCGCTACATGTACTGAGGTCCTACTTCCCAGGAAGCGGCTGGACATCATCTGCTGATGGGAACTGGAGAACAAATCTTTTTGTTTTCTTTTACTTCCACACTTTAAAAAAAAAAATAAAAAAAAAATTAAACTGCCTTTATCTCGACCCTTGAATTTTTTATCTCATTTTCTCTCCCTGTGCCACTGAGGAGGGGGAGTGAGAGAGCAGCTTGGTGGGCACTTTACAGCCTACCAAGGTCAACCCAGCACATAAGCATATTAAAAACACTTCACATGGGATAATATTATGTCAATGACAGATTTCTGTTCTTGGGGGTGTGTCCTGATTTTGGTAGGATAGAGTTCATTTTCTTCATTTGAATGTATAAAATGTGCTTTGATTTCCATATTTTCTTTAGTTTATTCATTGCTTTATTACTAAATACGCCTGATTAGCCAGCAATACTCATGCTTAATTACCCTCTAGTTTGTGTGACTTGTACACTCTCTGGTTAACACTACATTTCTCATCTCAAAGTAACACTGTGACATGATCTGACATCTGTTATTTATTTCAGCATTATTTCTTTTTTATTTGTGGAGAAAAGGCTGCAGACACTAGACCGTAAATTTTCTTTCTTTGCAAAGGCGTACAGTGGAGCATAAAGGAGACCCAGAATATATAAAGAATCAGGATATAACATTGTGCCCAGAGGAGGATATGTAACAGAGAATCTTCTTCTATCAAAGCACGCACAAAGTTTCAACAGATTTCAGTGCTGGGAATTGAAATATTCAGTTTTAGGAACTCAACAATTTAATTCTGGGTTGCAAAAGATTTGCAGCAGGTATTGGAAACAGAAAAGGTATTCTATTAAGTGCACAGGAATGCAGTCCTGCCATCCATACAAGGTTTGAGGTTTTCTAAAAGTCCATCAGTGATTTTGGTTTTCTGTTTTACTCTTTTTGAATAAGCAAAGCTCAAGGTCATTTGCATCTCTCTGCATCTGATTTTTTCCATCCATCCAGACTTGTGTTACTGCTTCTGATTTTCTGTAGCCTGTACTGTGGTTCCATTTATAAGAGGCTACCAATTCAATTTCCAGCAGCAGCACACTTTGCAGGTAGATCCTTCAGTGTGGCCTCATGCTGAGTACTGTGCTTCAAAATGTGAATAACAATACTGGGATTTGGCCTGTACCGTCATAGAAATCATCCTGGTTTTTGCTAGGATAGAGTTAAACCATTCTACTGACCCTGTAGTGGGTTAATAATTCAATTACACAAGAGAAAAGTAGTCCTGTAACTGCAGAAACATGGTCTACAAGGTCTACATTAAAAAACTCAAATAACTCAACAACAACAAACCCACAAAATAAAACCCCACAGAGCAGCATAAGAAAAATCTACCTCTTAATAAGCATATTGTATAGGATCCTTTCCTCTAGCACTGACAAAAACCAATAAAGATCTCATGTCTTGTTAATAGTTCTGCCTTTAGGGGAGTGAAAAGAAAATTACCTACAGACAAATAAGCCTTATGGCAAGTCCCTTTCAGGCTTATGGGCTTCGGAGATTGAAGTGGGTTTTTTTTTTGCCTCCAAATATTTTCTTAAGTATTTACATCAAGAGTTGTCAGATCACCATCGTACACCATCTTTTACAGGCAAATAGAGTCTATCAACAATGCCACCAGCAATAAAGCTGCACGCTGCCAGAGCACGGATGCTCAGGGCCCCTGAGCTCTCACTACAGCATCCATCTCCCCTATCTTTCTTTTTATTTACCCGTCTCCTCAACGCTTTTAGTTGGACCAATATAACCCCTCTGTTTATTACCAGCGTTACTCTATATGTCTGAAACCATATACAAGGATATGTGTTCTCATAAGAGAAGAATAAATGTATTAGGCTAACATGATTTAGTAGTCACAAGCCTTATCTTCCAAGTTGTCTGGAGAAAACACAAACAGCTTTTACTGAGCTCGCACACGATGATACTCGGGTTTATTCTGCAACTGACTGACAAAATGCTGTATTATGAAGACTGGAATCCAGGCAGGGCTTTGTGTAATACTCTATTTATAGCATCTTTGGAAATTATTCCTTTTTTTTTTTACACTAATGAACATAGGGGTATAACCAAGACTGGCTGCAGATGTATTTCAAAAGCCTTGTGCTTACACTGCCGAGTCCTCACTGGGACATGGCAGGAAAACACCTTCACTAACCAGTGCCTCCACTATTTCCTTAGACAAAGAGCATCATAAAGATGACCTCTTCTGAGGAAAAAGCTCTATTTCCACACTACATCCCATAAAATACCAAATCTTGGACACTAATGTGTGGTGTAAAGGTATTATCATTTTATTCCAAGAGGTATATTGTCACTCTGAGCACTACACAGGCATTTATAAATTGATATTTTCCTGGGTTTTGTTTTTAATGAAACATTAGAGTATTCCTGGGTAACAATATAATAAATTAATGGCAAAGCAAAATAATTTGGTTTTGTGTCACAGGGTACACAAGAAAAGCAACACACAATCTCGCCCCTCTATATCAAATAAACTTCAAAATTGCAAAAGTAATGGATAAAATGTGAAGTTTTCAAACAAAACAGAATAAATTGAAGCATTTTTGAAGCTGATCTGATCTTGGGAAAAGGATGAAAACACAGAGGAAAGTATTTTCAAATAGTCAGGAAATGAAGAAAATGAGGGACCAATTCCCCGCTCCGTGGACTCCGGACCCCCTGTGTGGATTTGTTTGTGTTATTCAGCTCCTTGGTACATCCATACCCCATAATATCAATTTAATATGGTACTGTGAAATAAATGACAGATTTAGGAGGTGCTGAGACATGTAGGCAACAGGGACCGCAGAAGCATCTATCTTACATAAAAGAGAAATACAGCTTGTCCCTGTTGGCATTTTGCTTCTGTGTGGGCGTGTATGAAGAGCAAAGATATATCTTTTTTTATTATTTTTTATTTTTTTTAAGAAAAATAATAAAAAAAAAAAGTATCTCCAAGCTCACTCCTTTGAGCTGTTTGCTATCTGTGCATAGCTTATTGCCCTGCCTAATGCTGGGGTGTATCCATCACCACTGCTCAAATCTGTACATTTACATTATGCCCCATATCCTACAGTTTATGATGTCTTCCTCCCTCCAGCCCTGGATATCAGTTCAGAAAGTGCCCCATTTTTTGCCACCCTGGAGGTTGATTTCACTAAGGAAATGTTTCTGCAAAGAGGAAACCATGAACATTTAGCAGAAGTGGGTACAGGGCAAACACACTTGAGCTTTGGGGGTTGCAGGACTGCATGAGGAGCCCTGGGCATGGAAAAAAACATTACAGATAGACTTTTCAAAATTCATTTCTTATTTCCAGTCATGGGAAGGCAGCTGATGACCTAATAGCCACTTTGGGCTGTCAGAGACAACTCCAGTGCATGCTCATGCCTGGCAGCAAGAGGCTGGGATGAAGTTCCTACCTTCTAGCAGCCTCCCAGTATCTGAAGGGGCTCCAGGAAGGGTGGGGAGGGACTTCGGCCAAGGGCAGGGAGTGACAGAACAAGGGGTGATGGCTTCAAACTGGAACAGGGGAGATGGAGATGAGGTGTGAGGAAAAAATTCTTTGGTGTGAGGGTGGTGAGACACTGGCCCAGGTTGGCCAGAGAAGTTGTGGCTGCTCCTCCCTGGAAGTGTTGAAGGCCAGGTTGGATGAGGCTTTGAGCAACCTGGTCTAGTGGAAGGTGTCCCTGCTGATGGCAGGAGGGTTGGGACTGGATGAGCTTTAAGGTCCCTTCCAACCCAAACAGTTATATGATTCTATGATTATGCTCTCAGATTTCTCTACAGACCTGCTGAGCCTGTTTGTTTTAGGAATTTTCCTGCTCAGCAGTCAGATGCAAGATCCTCTGTCTGTGCCACAAACAGATGAACATGTTTCTGCCTAAAAGATGCTGGCTTTACCTCACCTTCAGGTACTAATTTTCTTCCCATATGGTAGGAAGAGCCTGTGTAGTGCCTTCTGCAGCCTTCTCCAAGGCAGAAAAAGCAGGAGTAACAAGAGCTGCCATTTAGCTGCCTCCATCTTATACCTGATCTAGTCCAATTTCTAATATAATTCTTTACGTGTCCATTAGTCAACCACCTCCTACCAAGCATAATCAAATTACTTTCCTTTCCCCCATTTGATTTCCTTGGTAATGATGCACACACTTCTGCCTGTCAAATGCTAAAAGGGGTTTATTAGGATCAGTCATTAAAAAAATAAAAAAATAAATCTATATACTACCTCCAAATAATTGAAATCCTATTTTCAGCTCTGGAGATGCATATATCACCGTTCTGCTCAGCAATCCAAATCACAGCCATTAAAACCTTTGATCCTGAAGGACAACAAAGGAGAAAGCACATTTCCTTATCTCTTACTTTGGTGCAGTGGGAAATATGAGGAGATGACACCAGAGGTCTTCACAGCCTCAAATACAGACATAAACCACTCTGACCCACGGAAAGAAAATTGCGGGAGACCAGCCATTCTCTTATGTCAAACACTTTCTCAGCGCCTAATGATCATGCAGCCATAACCTGAGGAATCTCTGTAAGAAAACATGTACAGATGTTGTCTACTGAGATTTTTCCTGAAGAATCCTACCTAAGGTGGAAGCACTAGATTTTTAAAATATGTATCTAGCTGCAGGTAAGGAATTAAAAATCTGAACTCCAGCTAGACCATAGTTCTTGCAAGGTAATGGAACTTGCATCTTGTTACACTGGAAAATTGTGGCTTCGTGCATTTTTTCCAGGAAGGGAAGTGAGAACAAGTTACAAATCCAGATTTAAACTTTGACCGAGCTTGAGTGCAATGTCTGTTTACAAAGATAGTGTGTCCCTGCTGAAGATCAGGCTTCCCAATTAATATACATGCATTCATTCACTTATTTATTTATTTATTGCAAGGCTAACTTTCTAGAAGATCTAGTAAGGTGTTGCAGCAAATATTGTTTTACTCCCCGCCTAGGCTAATACAAAAACAAACACTTGAATGTAAATGCAATGCATTATTTATTGCACAGAGGATAGTCTAACCCAATTTTAAAAAGAAAGAGAAAAAAAAAATATTTACTTTTTCTAATTTGATATCTGGAGCTGAGCTTAACATCACTGAGGTTCCACAATAACCCAAATGCTTATTTTTGTATTTCTAGAAAATTGTCATTGACACTCCCTGATTTCTCTGCCTTCCATGGTGATCTCTCAGGAAGATTTGTCAGAGCTGGATTAGACCCCAAGAGCAGGGAGGTAGCACCAGAAGGATGATTAGTGACTGTAGACACAACTCATCAGCAGAATTTGGGCTGAAGTCCTTTGTTATCCAGAGTAGAGTTTAGTATGAACTACCAAGGTCTCTCTGTAGACTGGGAAAAAGATGTGAAATCACTGGTCAGCTTGTTATTCAGAAGTTTTTCATATTGTATAATAAAGCTTTTTTAAGATGTTTTCCTAGATAGAGAATAATGTGTCTTTGGGCCTGCCTGAACTATTTAATATAAAATTATTAGGACCCTTCTTTCCTTTTTAGCAATCATTTATACACACACTGCGATCTCTGTGCATGGATTTCTCTTGCCTAAGCTCAGTTTATTTCCACCTACATGTTTTTCTCAAATTCTTCATCTGAAAGCCTCCTATTTTTCACTTGGCTGTAGTTCAGTTAAATACTTTGGTTTCTTAACCAATGCTTTGGTATTCAACTTTCTTTAGAGCACTTCTGCATATTTTTCCTGAAAATCTTTGATATTTCTATACAGGCTGGAGCGTTGAGCTGGCCCAAATTCTGATGTGAATTTATCTTAAAACATTTTTCATGGTGACCTTAGGAAAGAGGAGTTCAGGAGGTCTAGTTCTACCCAAATCAAGGCGTCCACCAGTGCGATGCTGCCCCAACTCACCACGTCTGGGACATGGGATGCTCTGCACTGGGAAGAAAGGAGAAGGTGATGAGGAGGGGGCTCTGCCCTGCCACAGCAAGTCTCCTGCTTTTACTTGAAAGGCTTTGAAATCAGATTTTGCCTGTCTGCCACCAGAAGGGAGGAATTCTCCATGGCCTGCATAGTCTCTGATGAGTATTCAAGCTTTTGGGTATTTATTTAAGTTGGAGCAGAACACATCCTTTCTTCCTTGTCATAGTAAATCAAAGTTAAAAGAGATACATGGAGAAAATTGTGATCTGAACAAATATATAAATAATGCTTAATAAAGTGGCCTAAATACTGCTGATGGACCCTTAGGTTCTGGAGAGGACTCGATCAGTGAATGGTGACCTGTCAATCTGCACCACGGGTCTGTCTGAAACCTTCCTTCCCCAGGCAACACAGCTGGACTTGTCTTTAAAAATTAAATTAAAATCAGATCAGTTTTGCAAATCATCTAAGAAATCTGTCAGACTCCCTGGCTACATCAAAGGCGAGGCAAACCTTTATCTTTGGTGCTGCTGAACATCATCTGAAAAAACTTCAAGAGAGAAACGTGCCAAGATGTTTCTTTGTGTTCCAAACAAGTTTAAAGAGGGTGAAAATATATTGTAATAGCAACCAGATTCCTCCTCACTACTGGAGGTGCATTTGCTTTCAATCCTGGGTGAACTTTTCCACCAGGTAATTTCATATGAGGAGCTCTTGAAGGTTGACCTCTACCTGCTCATATAGAGCAAGGCACCGCGCTCGCCTCTCCCTTGGCACCCAAGCTCTGCACAGGGGTTTCCGATCTGCCCATTTCCTCCACAAGCAACACCAAAAGCTGCCTGGCAGAGCAAGGCACCACACTCGCCTCTCCCTTGGCACCCGAGCTCTGCACAGGGGTTTCCAATCTGCCCGTTTCCTCCACAAGCAACACCAAAAGCTGCCTGAACCTTCATTTTGGAGGATTTCCTTATTTAGGAAGAAATGTTGAGCATATGTTCACAGCGAGCAACGCTTTATTTTGCAAACAGGTTCTGCTGAGACCAGTGGGTCTGTTCTCAATCTGTGATGCCATACCAGGATGGAAAAGGGATGAGAATTAACCTCCCCCTGCCATAGCCATCCACCTATGCACAGTTACACTGCATCTGATTTCTAACTGAAAAGAAAAATTGTAGGTACAGCTTCAGAAAAAGATTTTATAGTCTATTTTCAATTTTTTAGAAAAAAGTTTCAGTCAACATGATGTGAAATTTGTCTAACCTTTTGTCAGACTAATAATAATAATAATAATAATAAAGCTTGCTTTCTGGGTTGAACAAAATGTCCAATTCAAATCCAAAATTATCTACCCTTTCCTGCTTGAAAGCTTGCTTGAATGTCTTTACAAACAAGTTCAAAGTACATTTAGAAAGTAAACATTGAAGCTAACAATTAAAAAACGATGGTGAATTTATTGCAAAAGGTAGGGACATGCCTGGTGCTTCACTGGGTTTTGCAGTTTGTTTTCACTGAATCGATCTGGCAAAATTTACTAGTTTAATAAAAGCTTCAGATTTTGAAATAGTCTCCAAGATTTTTGAAATGGTCCATGAGAAAGATTATACTGCTCTTTGATACTGAGGGGAGAGAAGTTAACACAAAAGACTGATTTCTGAGAATTCATTTAAAAATATAAAATGGTAGATAAAACCTTGCAATCATGAAAGACCTGTGCTGGGTCCTTGTCCTGGTGTGTAGCTGATGTGTAGCTGAACCAGCCAAAGCTGGTTCTTTTCAGCAGCCAGAACAGCGCTGGGGTTTGGGTTCAGCTGGGATTTGTTAGAAGAACATTGATAACACACTGATGTTTTCATTTGTCGCTGGAAGTAAAAGGACTTTGCGTTTTGCCAGGCTACAAGCACAAGACCTCAGGGGTGAGGAATATTGCCATGGATCAGCTCCATGGGCATTGGGCTCTGCCAAGGGGCTGTTCCATCTCCTGTCCCCCATGGGCAGGAGATCCATGAGGGGCTCTTCCTCTCTTGCTCTCTCTGGCTTTGGCTCAGGCTCTGGCTCTCCCGGGATTGCGGTTTCGGGTTGGGATTGTCGCTCCTCCGGGATCGTTCTCTGGGAACGGGCCGGGCTTGGTCGGCGGGTGGTGAGCAATGGCACTGGGTGTCACTCATTTGAATATTTTATTATTATTTTCATTACTATTTTAATATCAGTATTATTTTAAGTTTCATTTTATTTCCATTATTAAATTATTATCTCACCCTACGAGTCTTCTTACCCCTGTTCCCCAATTCTCTCCCCTATCCCCTGGGCAGGGAGTGAGAGAGTGGCTGTGTTTATCTGCTAGCCCAGTGTTGGCCAAGCACAACCACCACAGTCCATCAGCTGTATCTAAAGTTTCCAGCTGAAAAAGGGGTCAGTTTTCTTGCTCTACTCCTTGCCAGGCTCTTGGAGGCAGAAAGCACAAACCCTCCCCAGCTCCTCAATACACCCGGGTACCACGGGTTCGTTATGGGGGGTCAGGAGCAAGTAAACCTCTGGCAGAAAACAAAACCACCTGAATCCCTCAGTCAGGAGCTGAATGTGGCCCAAGACTGGAAGGGAAGATTATAGCACTTGTTGTTTTCACCAGAAGTGAATAATTCTGAAGAGATATTGAAGACAGAGAAATCCTCTGTTTGTTCCAGGTGGCAGGTTTAGAGGCGTTAGAAATAGGCAGTACATCACATCAGGATTATGAAGAAAAGTGCAAACTACAAGACAAAATCATTCTGAAATTTAAAGAAAAAAAAACCCTGTACTTCTTCCAGGAGCTTGGAAAACCCATTTTTCTCTGTGAGAAAATATCTGCCAAGTGAGAGCACTGATCCTGTTGATGGAAAGCTACATAATACAGCTCAGTCATGTGAATTTGAACAGTTAACAGCTGGACTAATTAGAGAGCACAGTATTATTGGTATAACTGATAACCAGGACTAAGCAAGGTTATTTTGCAAGTAATAGATTTGACATTGCAAAGAACAGGAGATATTTGCAGAGCTAATGAAAACTCTGCTTCCCAAATTGAAGTGCGAGCAAGCAGGGAAGAGCTGGAGTCCACCTCGTTAAAAATGCAAAGCAAGGCAGGAAGGCAGCGAACGAGGGTAAACAAATGGCAGAGACCGGATTTGTTTGCAATAAATACAGAATCACAGAAGGTTGTGAGTTGGAAGGGACCCACCAGGATCATGGAGTCCAACTCCTGTCCCTGCACAGGACAATCCCAACATTCAGACCATGTCCCTGAGGGCCTTGGCCAAATGCTGCTGGAATCTTGTCAGGCTTGGTGCCATGAGCATCTCCCTGGGGAGCCTGTTCCAGTGCTCCACCACCCTCTGCCTCAAGAACCTTTTCCTCATGGCCAACCTCACCCTCCCCTGCCACATCTTCCTGCCATTTCCTCTGCTCCTGGCATTTGTTGGTGGCCAGAGAGAAGAGATCAGCGCCTGCCTCTCCTCTGCCCCTTGGGAGGAAGTTCTAGACCACAATGAGATCTCCTCTCGGTCTCCTCTTCTCCAGGCTGAACAAACCAAGTGACTTCAGCCTCTCCTTATACCCTTCCCCTCTAAACCCTTCAGCAACACAGAAGGAGGTGAAACGTGACTCGGGGGTCTCCAGCCCGAGGGGTGCAGAGGTGCCAGGACAGCTTGAGGAAGAATTTTGCAGCATTGTTGATGCTGCTGCATCTCCTCCCTGAGCAAACAGCCCTTCAGGCTTCAGAGCTGGCAGCACAACAGCTTTTACTGAAACCAAACACATCACCAGTGTCTCCAAGAGGTTGTTATACAGCTTACAAAGCTAATACTTGAAGAGTTTGCATTTTTTGCATGCAAATAAGCTTTGATTTAAACTCATTAACATTTTCCTTTCTGAGCTCTAGGTTGAGTTATTCTTAGATCCTTTCTCTTAGAGGAATTATGACTTATTTATCTGACAGAGTGACTACTCTTTCTGTTATGGTTTAACCCAGCTGGCAGCCGAACACCACACAGCTGCTCGCTCATTCTCCTATGCCCTGGGGAAATAGGGGTGAGAACTGAAAGGGTAAAGGTAAGAAGACTCATAGGTTATGATAAGAAAAATAATCAAAATTAAAGTAAAAATAAAATAATAATGGCACAGAAAAAGTCAGGGCATTATATCAAATAATGAACATCAGAGAAAATGTTCTCAGATTGTACAAATGAAGGATCATTGAACAGTGACATAGCAGAGGATGAAAAGGAATTGTTTTCACATAGCGTGTGATTAGTTAGTGAAATTACTTGTAATGAATGTTATTGATGCAAAAAAACGTAGCTGGCTTCTCAAGGCTGGTCATCGATAGGGTTAACAAATGCATTCAACATATAATGACACTATTTTATCTTTTTATACTTTAATAAAGACATGCATATATTTAGAGCATATTTAGCTAGAAAATTTTACAAGTGACATGAAGCCTCCTGCACCTGGGTTTAGGGCAACCTATTTAACAGCTATAAATGAAGACGGAGTGGCTAGCATCCCAAAGTAGAGTGTTGCAGGCATCTACTCCTTTCCAAATTGTACAGTGCCAACTCCTCATTAAAGAGCAAATATGGAATTAAGAGACTATAGATCAAATGAATTCCTATATCTAAACAAGAAAAAAGTTGGCAATATCCCCACAGCAAACTCATGCCCCATAACACATCCCATTTGTCAGGTATGGAAAATACAAACCACAAACTACCTGTTAATATCTTGATATCATCACACTGACTTCTGGTTATAAAAAGTCTCCACGTATCAAGAAAAATCTCCAACCCATTACATTTTGCCTGTCTTTATGTTAAAACCATAAAGGACAATTTATCTTTTTAAGGGACTTCATCCACACTCGCTGGGGAAGTTGAGCTGAAGGTCAAGGGCTGTGGCAGAGAGGTGGCCTCCAGCCCTGAGTGCCACCTTCCTGTCCTCATCGTGGTTGAACTCACGTCTTGCTCGTTAGTCGAGCACATTACCTGTTTGCTGAGGGATTGACTGGTAATGCTAATGTTGCAGTACTGAAATGGCTGTAAAATCATTAAGCATATCTTGTTTTACTTAACCTAAAGCCATTTAAACCGTAAGGCTTCTGGAGAGCGTGAGTGAGACTAGAATTCCCTGATGTGATAGGGGAGACTTTAAAGCAAAATGAAGTTTTATCATATAAAGCATAATTTTGATCATGTCAGTCACTTATTTGTAGATTAATAAACGTTGATTAGGAAATGTTGGGGTTTTTTTCTAAAATCATAAGGCAGCTCCAGATAAGAAATTGGATTACATTAGTTCATTTTCTCCATCAGCTTTGCAATACTGCAAAAAGCAGCAAGGATTTGTCATTAACATATGGAAATCACTCAAATTTCTCTCATAATTAGCCTTAGCCTGCCTTTGCTATGGGCACATAAATATTGGCTTGTGTCTTCTAACAGAAACCCCTGTTTCCTTTTAGATTTATACGGAATAAAACTTATGTAAACTACAGAAAGCTAAAAAATGAAGGATTTTTCAACTCCATCACTGAAGAGTTCACAGTTCCTTGAATATTTGTCAGGGTCATTATAAAATGATTTCAAGGACTGTCTTTTCAGCTAGTGGAATTGGAAATGTTAGAGTCTTTGGGAATGTTTTTTTTTATTTATTTATTTTTAAGTAAACTCCACTAAATTTCAACAGGTTTTGATGTTTGGTGACTTCAGTCCAATTTCTGCTGCTTTCCCTTAGCCATGCAAAGCCACCAGTCCATGAGTTTGTGGGCCACTGGAAACATGACTGTGGTTCACAGGGTGAAAATAAGTGCTGAAGATTATGTACACACTCAAGGTCAAGTTCAAAATAGTATAAATCCATCTCTATATAGCTGTCTTAAAGTTACATTAAAGTCGCAGCTGCTCCTCATAGTGAGAATGTTTTTCCATTCCCTGGTCTGAAGTTTTTAGAGTCACCCTTGCAAGGAGCTTTGACAGCACTTAGAGGCTGATCCAGTCCCATAAAATCAGGATGAAAATCCCTCTCTCCCCACTATAGCCCAGCTCATAAAATTCACCCCTTATTTACCAGGTAGATGCTACATGTCAAATCTGACCACCTGAAATACGTGGTTTTTTATTGCTCCCCTGCCATTAGCAAGAGGAGCATTACTACTGCAAAGCCATCACAATGCAATTACCGTATATCCAGCAATATTGAGTACTATACATTTATGTTCATGGAAATCTCTGAGAACTATACTCATACAGCTCAAAATTTAGACATCTGATCTATATTTTAGTTTTCATATAATTTACTTTCACTTACTAATAATAGTATTTTGAATAATTATTTACTATTCAGCCTGAAGGTCTCAATTTGCATTTAACTAGCCAACATTTACAAGCAGCACACATTAACAGCTTTAAATGCCACAGCAATGTTTAATCATGGAAGACAATGCTTAAAAATATTTCTAATTGATAATGCAATTATTTAACTTATTGTCTAAACTTATTATTTATCTTATTGTCTTATAAAGTATATGTTGCCATATACTTTGTCCAAGACTCTAAACTCAGACTTTCCAAAATGGAAACAGTAAATCAGCAAGGCAATATCCTAAAAGCAACTCTTCTTATTGCTGAGCAATGCCTTATGCCAGAACAAAACCACTAATAGGGTGCAGATAATGAGGTGTGAGGGGCAGAAAACGCTTTATCGAAGGTGTTGTATATTTTGGGACAGAGTTTAAACACACACAGGTCTTGCTTGGGCTAAGTAGGTGCACACTGGAGTAGTGCAGAGTGCTCCACAAAACACATGCCCACTTTTAGGTGGAGTGCAGGCACCTGACAATTCCCATACCAGCCTAACCACACATCTCCTGGCCAAAAGCCACCAGTCCTGGTGTAAAAATTTCCAGTACATGTTCTACCATAATATGTTCTTCATTCTACTGTCAGGCAGTGCCTGCTCACACCCTTAGGGCTATTTTCTTTGTTCCAGACCCAACTGCACCCAGCCTCAGCTTGCAAAGACAGATCTCGCCACAGCTTTGCCTGCTGAACGGAAGAGTTCTCCACTATCAGGAGTTTTCTATGCATTTAGGTAGTCATATGCCATCTGGATAAAGAGACAAATTACGAAGCCAGGAACTCTCACAGGTACTCTGATGAACCATATCTGTATATTTTTTTAAAGATGTGTCCACAGGAAACAGCAGATATTACACGTGCTCCTCTCTTCCTGCACTACAATGTCAGTGTCTTGCCATCAGGGGAGGGATCTAGTCCTTCAACCGAGAAGAATAATTAACTGAAATAATCTTTCTTTACTGCATCTTTCAATTCTCCACTCTCTGCTCTGGCTTTACTGTTCCCCAGAGAGCTTCTTTTTACTGCTAACACCACTTTGTCCAGAAGGCTTCATAAATCACCTTCTGGAGAACCAAGGTATCACCTGTAGCTGTTGCCACTCATACCCTGTGCAACAGTCCCTCTTTAGCACTAACACAGCACTCTACACTTACATCTCAGATACAAATTAGAAAACAGAATTCAAATAATTAAAACAGTTTATAATCTCATCATCTGGCCTGTTTGAAAGTCAGAGTTAAAAATTAATAAAGGTTTGAATAGGAAGAGAAATATCTTGTTTCTTAATTTGTCAATCTTAAGCAATATTAGGGACATAAGAACTGCTACAGCTGGTTGGGCTAAGGATAAATTTAACAAGCTTCTGCTCCGTGGCAGTGATGTTGATGGTAGAATTTAATAACATAGCGGGTAAAGAATAATCCTTCGTCCTCCTCGAAATCATCATCACTAGCAAATTCGATACAATTTGAACTGTTGCAGGGAAAGCCTGAAGACTGTGACCCAGGAGACTCGATCTGTGCTGCTGCCACACTTTCCTCTGTTCTCTCTGCACTTCATTCTGTGTCTCTGCCTGGAGAAAGGTGATAACAACACTTCCTATATTCCACATGTTGGGTTGGTTTTTTTTCCATTTCCAAATCCTATTCTCAGGACACAGAAGGTGCACGCGAATGGAGAGCACCTCACTCAGCCACTCTATGGTTGTAGCAGGATATTGGTCTTATTACAACACAGGATAATAAAAGCAACAATGATAATAATACCTCTTTAAAAAGAGAAAAAAAAAAACAAAACAGTGGAGTATTGAGAGAAACTATTTTTCTTCTGTTTGCATTATCACTCAGTTTTCCTTTTCTTGCTCCTTTCCTCCCTGCTAGCCCTGCAGAACATGAAATGGATTTTCCCACCGCAGACACGAGCCTTTGCCAGTGGATAGTGTCGCTGCCTAATGCTCTTATTTCAAGGTGTTGGCAGATATTGTAAGACAGAGCTGAGAAAGTGACTGAATTCCAGACTTAAGATATTACATGCCTACAGCATATCATATGGTTAATAGAATGGAAAAATTGAAGCTTGAGTCCCATAAGTTTTCTCTTTTAAAGCACAGGCACCTGTAGTTTATGAATTAATAAGCCTTTTTCATTTCATAGTCCAGAGGGAACTGCTGTCTCCTGGCCTGTTCCTCATGGTCTTACTGTGCTTTCTTTTAACTTTTATTTTAACTTTGCTCATTGCATTTGAAGAAAACTTCTACCCAGGAAAATACTGCCTTCCTCCCTCCCTGAGAGCAGTTGGCTTTGGAAGAGCTAGAAACAGCATTAAAAATTAGAATTATAGTCAGTTCACACATTGCTCACTTACAATATTTAAACTTTACTGTGTAGTCCCTGAGATGTGTAAAAAGGGTGCAGTGCTTCTCCTGAATATCCTAACCAGAATAGTTAAACCAGAGCTATATCTGGGGTTAGTCGGCGTGCATTAAACATATGGGGAATACAATCATTGACTCCCAACCTGCCATCCAACATGGAGACAATTTCTATGTAACAGTAAAGGTTTTGCTGAGCATAGCAGCACTAATTCTGTTCCACCCCACACTTTCATTCCTGAGTAAGTGGCTGGATAAGTAATATCTCTAATCATTCTAATAAGAGGCTCTATCAATACTTCCAAAATGACTAATAGCATTTAACTCTCAGATTATATTTATAAATGTTTTCCACTTAACGCAGTGTATAGTTGACTTTAATAAGTAGGTTTGCACAGTACAAATACGTTGCTTAGGCTGTGATAAAATGGTACTCCTAGGAATACTTGCAACAATGAGCGGTTTGGCTAATGATAAAAACCATACATTTGTGAATGCTTTATTTACACAGCTCTGATTTATGGTTCTCTGTTTCATAGAGTTGGGTAAAAGACTTCTTCCAAAACAGGCAAACCCTGTGGGGAAAGTGTATTGAACCTTTCTCCTTTGGTCCATTACTGAAATGCATTTTTGACTTGGAGTGTTTTTAGATACAAACCACATCCACAGTTCTTCGCTAGGCAAACGAGGCTTAATCTCTCTGTTCTGATCTCATTTGTGCTAAGGAACATCTCAGCTGCTAGAGCAGGGAAGGTGTTTAATATGTTCCACACGTCAGAGCTCCGGATTCACCTCCCTTCTTGACATTTGTTTCTTATCTCTGACAATTAGTTGTGCTGAAATCACCTTGTTTGTTTTATTATCACGGAAGGAAGACAGCTTTGCACCCTGAGCACTGGCTGCAATCTTGCTTTCTGCCTCTACGCTGTAACGTATTTTATTAACCCTTTAGGTCATGCAGATCTTTTGTGGGTTCAGAAATTTGTGCTTTAAGAATTTTTAATTTAAAGACAGAATTATTTATTTATTTATTGTCCTAGAATGTGATCAGGGACAGCAGTGCTAGCCCAGGCACCATCATTTGTATATAATTCATTTATATAATGGGCTTGTAAAGTTGATGAATCTATTGAGAATCCTTCAGATTTAAAGACTACTTAGTAATATCAGACATAACATTGTCTCTATCTAAGGGGTAGGTTATTCAATATTTCTTCAGATAATTGAGATTACTAAGGGAGAGGGCATAAGAAGAAACCCACCTAAAAATGGGAATAAAAATACAATATTTTGATTAAGTTAGCAATAAGAGTTTTGCTAACAAACCCTGGTTATATTTCATTCTGGTTACATTTTTTTCCCTGCCTTTCACACCTGTTTTCATCACAAATTGTGGCTGTTGCCCTACCTGCACAAGCTCAGCTGCAGGGACGTGTGTTTGGGATTTACAGTGGGTCATTTTTAAAGGACTGATGTAAAAATTATCTTTACATATTTGGATTCAACAGTACCCTTGAAAGAAAAAGCAAAACAACACAATCTATGTATATCTGATCAGATAGAATTGTTCTGACTGTCCAGTTTGCCTAATAGAAAGTAAATAACTTGATTAATTAATAACTTCGACAGAATTTTGATGTTCAGCATCCCAGATACCTCCCCAGGTCTGCATTATATATCTGTTAAGCTTTCAGTAGTGGGCTCCTGTCTGGGTTTATTCTTCCCCAGACTGGCTGCAGTTCCACATACAGTCAAGGTTTAATGTTTTTTCACTCTGTTTAGGATAAAAGGTTTTATTTCTGAAGCAGCCATTATCTTGAGAGAACAGATCAGTCTTTAAGACCTTGCTCATTAACACCTGCCTATTAACGTGTACATTATATAGCAGACATTAATGCAGAGGCACCACAGACTCACTGAGTATTTGCTCTTTCTTTAAGAAGCTTGGGTTTTTTTATGTGTGAATTATAAATGTTGCTTACAGTTTTATGCTTTGAACTCCATACTGCTGGTCCCTGTAATAAATGCAACCCTGAAGGACTCCCCTGAAAAATAACTTCATTCCTTAAGACTTGAAAAGGACACAATGAGCTCAGCATTGAGCCATGGTGATGCTTCATGACTTTTTAGACATATTTTTTTTTTAATACATATATTCATTTACATTATTCAGAACTGCTAAACTTTATGTTCCCAACCCTGATCTACGTTTACTTATCATTTGGTAGAACTTTCCTCAAGGAGATGTGAAGATTCACCTCAGACATGCAAGGTTACCTATCACAGACACTTGCCTCCACCCTTTCAGCTCCACAGATTGCAGCCCCATTGACTTTAAATTAAAAAATTACAATGCAATTTTATTAATACAGAGATTGTGGGAAAAGGATTCCTTTACTCCTTCAGATAAATCAGGGCAAATTCTAGAGAGTTTTGTGCAAATGCAGCCAGGGACTTTTCAAACTGGAAGACTAAAGCTCCAAAACAAATCTCCAAGTGAACAGAAATTGTGTTGTCTTTCACTCTCGAGCCACACTGCAGCATAGGGAACAGGGCAGCAGATTTTGGGTTTACCTCTCTAGTCTCAGCTCAAACCCAGTTTAAGTGGCCAACAGACAAACCTGATCTGAAAGCCTCAGGGACCACCTAACGATTGAATATCAGGTTTGAAACAATCTCCTGCTCTGCTCCGTGCCTCTGTGACAGAGGAGCTGGAAGAGCCCAGTTCAGTCTACTCATCAGGCTCTAGTGAGAGATTTGGAATTTGCAAAATTCCTTTTTTTTTCCCCCCCCTTAATAATTTAGGCCATTAGCTGTTGAAATAAAACATTATATTCCAAAGGAAAACATTACACTCCGAATAAAACAAACACACCCTGATTAATTTACTTTCTTTCTAAGTTGACAGCAGAGGTCAGCAAGGAAGACAACAGAAAATCACATTTTCTCAGCTCGGTTTCAGATTGTTTAGGGAGGTCACTCCGAGCAACACAAAGGTAATCACCCATTTGGGCAATGAAACATTACCTCAAATTACTTGGAAGTTCTGGTCACTTTTTATACAGGTTGTTCATTGTCACATCATGGAAACCATCTGCACATTCTCACCTTTGCAAATATTTCTCCTGAGACACTGGATTTTATACAGTTCTTTTTCCTCCATGGCTTTTTATTTCACTATAAATGTATTCCCTCTGATAGAAATTGTCTTCTTTTAAGTGTTTTACCATCTTCTCCCTTTCTTTGCTGTTATTATTGGATAATGGGGAGGAAAAAAAAAAAAAGTGGGAAAAATGCCAGAGCTGCCATTTATTTTAAACAGCTTATCTAATCCATGCTTTCTTTTTCCTTTGCCTTTACATTCAGGATAACCTTGTTGTTTAACTATTGTATCCTTTGAAGAGCTCATCCCTACAACACTCTTACAATAACAATTAATGTGAAGTACTAGCTGTCTCAGCATTCTTAAATTTGCTCTTCAACCTTAATCTTCCATCCCTTTCTTCACATCTACCTGTTCTCCACACTCCATAAAATCCAAAGACTAGAAATAACATTCAAGCCACACACACCCTGTTCCATAAAAAAATAAATATAAATGTAATATAGGTATGGGATCATATCATCATGGTTTTAACAGAGAGAATGAATTCAATAAAAAACCCACAAGAAAAATAAATATCACCATGAATTTTATAATGTAATTTATGTATGCATAAAAATACTTATAAGGAATATAGGTGCTGCTGGTTAGATGTTCATTGTCTAACTACATTGTATTCAATGAAAAATTATTTTATTTAGACACATTTAGAAAACACGCCTTTCTGTGATTTGGTTTTGTAACATTCAATCAAAAATACCAGGGAAAAATATTTGTTTCATCATTCTAAGCTATGGAACTGGGTAGATTATTTTTGTCACTTCTGCAGTGCAGCAGTGAGGTCTATTTGTAGAGAACCAGAATACTTCTTTGATGTGGGTGCTTTTAAATAACTTAATTGCAAGGCAGATGGTAAGAAACAAAAAAAAGAAAAAAAAAAAAAACCTCGATGAAACAAAACAAAAAACCCTGCATAAAGGTGGAAAATTGCTTGAGGAACGCTGTGGTCTCCCAGGGAGAAATCTTTCTATTTGTAGCTGATAACTGCAGACTCTAAGTCTGTGATTAGCCTTTAATGTAGAAGAGGTAACACGATGTAGCTGATGAAAACATGTCAACACAGCATGAGGAAAAGAACAAAGCGGCAACTTTTCCCTCAAATGAGAAGTTTCAGATCTTCAAACACACTCTGTCTTCAGTAGCAACAATTGGAAAAACAAAACCAAAAAACCCCCACAGCACCAAACCCAAACACTTCACTATTTGTACAAAGCATTCAAATATTTTTATCAAATTTCTTCAGGTTTGTTAACACCACGGGCTGCACTAAATCTAGGTTTTTTTTTCATTAGGTTCACAATTTTATATACAATATGATGGGAGAATTTAGTCACAGGGCCAAACCCAACTAAAGAGTTTGCTCATATTGAAGACATTGGTGATGCTGTTGGTGTATCATTCCAGGTAGAACACAGCCACAGAGGTGGAATATTTGGTGATCTTTGTGGGAACACCAAAATATGTGAAAGCTGACAAAAAGGACCTCAACTCTAGCTGTGATATCAATCTGCTTTAACCATGTTGGTGATAATTATATAAGAGTACAGATAGAGATGCTTCAAGCCAAATGATGCAATACAGAAGAAATCCAAACATGATAGGAGAGCAATCTCCTCCATCACCTATGCAACACTTATGTCTCTTCAACATGCCAAAGCTAGAGCTGGAATTCTGGTTGAAATGACACCTATCTATAGGCAATATAAAAGTTTTAAGGGTAGGGGAGGAGGGAGAGGAACCAAAAAACCCCAAATTGTGCTAAATTGCAGTCAAGAACCACAACCCTGGTAGTCCCCAAGGGATCTCACCTCAGCCCAGGCAGGGCATTAGGAGCATGTTACCCAGAACACAGCACGGATTGAATCAGTAATCAATAGGAAAGACAAGGTGGTGTATTTAGTTTTCAGATCATGGTAATAAGCACTCCAAGAGAAATAGTTTTCTGTGTAATTACTGGAAAAGCGTAAAATAATCTGACCTGAAACTGTATATTCAAATGCGGGTTCACAGATCTTTCTGGTGACTTCAAAGTTACTACACTACCTAAACTTGGTCAGGGGGAAGGCAGACATCTGTTTCTGAGGAATCACAGTTTTAAGGACTTTTCCCTACTAAGGACTATTTCTCCTCAAGGCTCCTCAAGCTCATCTTCACACACGTTCTCCATGCCTCAGTTCTTCCATGGTGTGGGATATTTCTACCACCTCCCACGTCCCGCATTTCTCATCTCCTGGGGGTTTAAACACATGAAGGTAAGATCTGCCCTTTGCATGAAGCTGTAAGGACTGGATATACATTCCCAGTAAAGAGACATTGCAGGACACACTCTCACTGGTGCACTCAGGTGACTTTTGACCTTGGTTAAATCTAAGTAAATGGAAAAAAAATAAAAAATAAAAAAAAATAAGGCTGGGATTAAAACATCAGATATGGGCTCTGAGATTCCTGTGTTGATGTTTAAGCAAAGGATAATGATTTTGCAGGTTCTTGAGGAGGAAGAAAGATATATGTACTTTCAAGTGTAAAACCTGGACTTCGATGTGAGAGGGTTTACAGATCCTTGAGTAGATATATTTAAAGAATTATGGAGGTTATGATGAAGGGGATTATGACTAATGGCAGTGAAATTAGTAGGAGCTCTCTGTGAGATTTTCCCTCCAAATTCCATGACTGCCCAATCCTAATCTCAGGGAAGTGTTGTGCGTTGTTTGTTACGTGGAAAATGCTGCTGCAATCCTGCCTGCATACCCATGAGCAACATTTTCTCCTTCTTCTTCGATTCTTCAAGATATATTACCCTTCCGAGATTAAAATCTAGACCTAAATCTTCAAAGCAATTACATAGACAAAAAGCAGCAGCAATCTCCTCCTGCCATACAACATTGGGAGAGTAGAAATCTCCACATCAGAAAGCGATGGTAGATTATCAACCCCGAGAAGAGGCATGATATCCTGCGGGAGTGATCAATACACCAACAGATATTCCTGCCTTGATCATGCTCCTCTATAAAGCTGCAGGAGTTTGTTGCAGATTTTAATGGAAAGACAATTGGACAATATAGATTTTCCCCCCCGCCCCCACCTGGAAAAGGTGCATTTAAAGAGCTAAAGCAAAACAAAGGAAGACTAGAAAGAGAAAGAAACCCACACTTTCAGCCTAGTTTTGTTTTCTTCCTTTGTTTGAAATAAAATATTACTGATTTTTTGGTCTCTCCATTTTTTTTGGAAGACTTCTTGAAAAGAAATAAATTAGCAGGGAGAAGGAAGCTGCTTTTGAGACCCTCAAAAAACTGGATTTTTGGAATGTATTATACCTGATTATATTCTCATTACTAGGAATAATATAAAAATTAATCAAAATTTTTTTACAAAGAAAAGATTATAATGAATCGATGCCAAGTCACATTATTCTGGCTTTGTTCCCATATGCACTTAAACTACTAATGGCCTCTGATTGCTACATTGGTATTTATTACTTATTTTAAAAGGCAAGATTTTTCAAGATGATTGGTGTCATTGTGAGGAGGTTTTTTTGCCACCACAAAGAGACAATTTCAACCTAAATATACACAGGGAGAAACTTTATTCCCTACATTGTCAACAGTACTGAAATTTCACTGAGTCAAGGAACTCTTCATTTTCCAAGGTGGGCGTTCAGTTATGATGGCAGAAATTAGCATATTCTCATGTCTAATTCATGCATAAACTAATGAATTTGGATATTTTAAAATTATAATTGCACACAGTAACTGATGGGTAAACTGTGGTCTGTGTAATATATTACCTGTAATCTAACATGCAACAGGTTGGATCTTCAAATCACAGAACTGTAGAGGTTGGAAGGGACCCCAGGAGATCATCAATATTTAGATATTTCTTGTTACTACTGACATAAACAACAATCAAACATAGATACCTGGGAGGATATGGATCCAAATCACTGTAATCTGGGTAGAAAGTATTTTTTACCAAATTACAAAAGAAGAAATTGAGGCAACATTTTTTTGTTTTTGAACAATTTACCAGAGATTACAGAAAACAAGCAGGTCAGAAAAGGATTAAAATAGAATAATTTTAGAGTCTGATCATGAGTCACAGTTCTTTTATGCTATTAAAAGTAAATCCACTGTGGTTAACAAAAAAAAATGTTGTCTATGAAGTTTGCTTGATTTTAAACAGAAATAATTAAATACTGCTGTAGTTGTCTCAAGAAACAAATCCTTCTAAAGATCAAACATCTCCTTTAAGATATAGAGGGGATTAAATGCTATTGCAAAAAAAATTCAGTAACTGTATTTGAAGCCATGAATTATGCATGTAGAAATAAAATTTTAAAAACCCACCCAACTATAGGTGGCATTTATAGTTTCAGGTACAGAAGAAAGCATCTCCTATTGCCTGCCATAGCACTTAGTTGCAAGTGACAAAGTTATATGATGCTGCGACAATAAAAAGGGAAATTTAGATCTGCAGTAAAAGAATTGAAATGAATTTTCTTCTACCAGGGTCCTCAAAAATCAGCACTGTGCACCATTTACGCTAACAAGATGGTTGTTCCACATCTCAATAGATATTTTGATGTGCATATACATTATTTAACATTATTGAGAGGGAAATGATGCTTAGCTAGAGTAAAAACAGGATTGTACCTACATCAACTCTTGGATGTCTATAGGAATTTGTTTACTGGTAACCTCTTATGACTTCCACTCGGTATTTTGTTCAATATTCATCAAGTCTCAGTTAAGATTAAGTCTTGGTTTGAGAGAGGTAGAAGCAGATCTATAGACATAGGAAAATTTTAACACTAACCTCCGAGCTACCCATGGATTTTAGGTGATTCCAGGATCTGGTGGTGTGAAGTGTTACAGTTTGGGTAGAGGAGAAGAAGCATGTCAGAATCTTTCTCTGAAACCAGCCTCTGGCTACTCTGTGGGACAGGTTTCAGCTGTAAAATTGAGACTTCAGCAGATCCCTATTCCATAGGCATGTTATGAAGATAAAAACACTTAGAAGGTGTTTTGATATGCTCATGTCTAAAGCCTGTGGAATGCTCTCAGTAATTTCATTGGAATTAAAACTGGAGCTTAATTTCCTTTCCTAAGATTTATATTTCTTGCAGGTCTTTTTAAGTTTTCCAGAGGGAAAAAGAATTGAAGATTGTAAACCAAAAAGAAAGAGTCTTTAATCCTTTGATTAAACTTTTGTTATAATGTTGAGGACCATCACCTGAAAAGAAGGTTTTATTACTGAAATATCATTAGATATTATGACTGAGACACTTAGTATGTACTATAAATTTCTCTTAACTACTGCTGATAGTTTAATATAATCCACATCTAAACCTCACATCTAATCAGCTAACTAATCAACTTATTAATCAACATTTCACAAGTAGTCTTGACCTCTCTAGGACCACAGCATTATCAGTGATCCCGAAAGGCACAGATCCGAGATTTGAAAAACCCTATGCAGTGTATGCAAGTCATATAATTCAGATTTTTATTCAGTATTTTGACCTTGAAACCTCTTGATTCATCAGACTTGTCAGTGACATAAGTAAGGTCAAGTCCTGGGCCTCTGGGGACCCTCTGTCAGTCTTGTTTCATTTTCACAAGAAGTCACAGGCATGCAAATAGCCTAGCTGGCAACCCTCCATCAGCAGGGTGGTCCCCAAGGCCAGCAGACCTGGTCACCAAGGGATTTTCTATCACAGCTGACAACCATCACCATTCACCCAGCATCACACTGGTACTCAGGGCAGAAGAAATCAAGCACTGCTAGGCTCCTGATGCATTCGATGTCCTACAGCCAGATGACCAAGAGAAGTTGTGGATGCCACCTTCCTGGAAGTGTTCAAGGCCAGGTTGGATGAGGCTTTGAGCAACCTGGTCTAGTGGAAGGTGTCCCTGCTGATGGCAGGGGGGTTGGGACTGGATGAGCTTTAAGGTCCTTTCCAATCCAAACCATTCTGTGATTCTATGACCCCACAAAGCCCACAGACAGCTGGGCCCAAAGCTATCTACCTCAAGAGTGGTCTGTTTTATTCTGGAAACTAGGCCAGTTCCTGGCAACCTGAGATCTGGAACTCATCAAATGAGAAAAGCCATCCTTGTCAAGTCCTGTGGCAGACATAACTCAGCTGGTTGGAAATCAAGCCAGACGAATTTGATTTCAAACAACACACTTTTCACACCAGCATCAATAGACACATTTGAGGGCTTTTTTTTTTCATGATAAAACCTATTCATGACAAAACCCATTCATGACAAGCACTTCATGAACAATGTGACTCCATATGTAAACGTCCTCTTTGTTTAGCTGCAGCTGCAGATCTGTCGCAGACTGTGCTCACAAAAGACTCTATCGTGGGTCCTTAATGAGATGTTTTACTGTCTTTACTCCTGCCTGGTGCTAATTGCTGACCTGGACACAGGTCTGATGTTTCAATAGACTTGTTCCTCAGAAACCTGCAGAGGGTAATGAATCTAATTCCATGAACACAGCAATAATACAGATATGCATTTCCTCCCTCCTTCTGTCGATCCATAATCCAGGTTGGAGTGAATAACCTAACATCTTCTACACCAGTACTACCAGTTCTTGCAAAAAGCTAATTGCTCTCTAGCCTCTCATTACTGTCTGTCAAACTGGGGTTTTAACTTTGTCTTTTTGCTCCCTGACACTAAACAGTATCAGCGGCATTTCTGTCCTCAGCCACGTTGAGAATAACAGCTTTAATTCCACTTCCAGCTATTTGGTTGTAATTTTTGACCAGTGCCAGAGGAAGTTTGAGTAACCAAGAGACATTGAACTTCAACTGAACGAGAGGGAGTGCTGCTTTGGTGCAAATCTGTGGCAATTGCCATGTATTCATCAAGGCAACGGAGGACATCCTCATGGAGGATGTCCTGCTAAAGACTCCACATTAGGATTCCCTTTGTTGTGACAGTAATGACCTCCATAATATTGACCTTTTCCAGAACAAAGGTTTCAACCACTGAACCAAATTACAGACATTTATTACTAGAGATAAAGGAGTAAGGATCTTCCTGCTATTTCCTCTGCTCCTGGCATTCGTTGGTGGCCAGAGAGAAGAGATCAGCGCCTGCCCCTCCTCTTCCCCTTGGGAGGAAGTTCTAGACCACGATGAGATCTCCTCTCAGTCTCCTCTTCTCCAGGCTGAACAACCCAAGTGACTTCAGCCTCTCCTCACACCCTTCCCCTCTCAACCCTTCCCCGGTTTTGTGTCCCTCCTCTGGACACTCTCCAGCAGCTTTAGATCCTTTTTCTCCTGTGGTGCCCAAACTGCCCCCAGTGCTGGAGGTGAGGCCGCCCCAGTGCAGAGCAGAGTGGGACCATCCCCTCCCTCGCCCGGTTTGCAGTGCAGGGCTGGATGCACCCAGGACAGGGTTGTCCCTCTCGCTGCCAGGACACAGTGTTGGCTCACGTTCAACTTGACATTGACCTTGCTGTGACCTCCAAGGGCTTTTCTTATCTGCATCTTTGGAAATCTTTGTTTCTCCTTCTGTGTGTGCGCCCACTGCTATTTCTTTGCCCTTCCCATACCATGCCTGAAACCGCGTGACTAGTCTTTTCCTTTAAACACTGATTTGCTAGTGAAAGGTCACGATAACCACACTCTCTTTCCCGAGATAATTTTACTATTATACTTCTTAATTTTATTTTTCACAAGACATCAGAAAGTGTAAATAAAAATCAAGAATTTAAGTAAGGAAATTTACCCTCTGATAGCCCGAGTGATCATCTTCCCAGGTTCAATTACAGGAGTCTGATGTGTTCTTAATGAGATATTTTGGTACATGGGCTATGCAGTACCCTCTCTTGTTCTACCTCTTCCTGGTATCTTTAGACACCTCCTCTTGCTTCAACAAGGGTAGTATTAATAAATTAATTATTAGAAGAATACACAGAGCCTGAAGGATTATGCACGAGCTATTAACAGCAATATGTAGAGGATAATATATGTTGTTTACTAGCTGAAATAGCAATCAGGCTGATTTAGGTTATCAGCCCTCTCACAGCACAAGGCAAAATTAAAACGAGCTACTGGGAAGTTAATTTGAGATGTTTGGTTTTTCAATACAATTTATGCACTAGGATAAAAATAAATAAATAAATAAATGGTGCAACAATTGCCATAAGCAAGTTGAAACAAATGGCATTAAGGAGACGGGTTCAACTAAATATGATATATAAATCTTTATGTGGAAAACAATCTTGGTAAATCATTCTTGTCTTCTCTTGTAGAAGCAGACCAAGGAACAGAGAGATTTTGTCAAGGATTAGTTACACTGATATAAGTTAAATCAATGTTGTTGGGTTTATGAGTAGGTGATACCTCTTTCATGCTGAAGTTGCAATATGTTTTTCAGGAGACCAAGTACAGGGTTGACTCTCAAAATGTAAAATTTCATTAAATTGTGTAGAAATCCAGGGAACAACTGCACAGAATAACTGTGATATAGGCTGAAGGCAAACCACTCAAGGTCATGAATCTCTTTGGATTTAGTGCTCAAGGTTGAAACCAAAATTGGGGTCTAGAATCAAGATCAAGAACAGAAGAATGTCCTAGAAAAGGACCAAATCCCCCTCATTTCCTCACACATTTTGCCCAACAATTTCCACTGCAGTTTTATGCGAGAAGTACCGCAGTTTCTAAGTGAATATTTCACCTAATTGCTTTATTCAGAACAGTTCTGTACATGAAAATGCACAGCTACCCAGAAGACAAGCTTTAATTTCATGCAGGTAACACAGCTAGGCTATAACCTTTCTGACATTTAGGAGGTTTGATCACTGGCGCTAAATGCTTAACAAGCAGAGATTTGATTGTGTGGCACGAAGCCTGCATAATTTATTTTTAATAGTCTGATAAAATCCATTGCACAGTTGAAAGATGCATAAAGGTTTGGATAGTGGAAAGGACTTGCCTTTATACAACGATTTACACAAATGACTGTTATGGGAAGAGCGATGGGGTGTTAAACTGCTGGGAACCATTAGAATAAGAGTTTGTTTTGAGAACGGGCTAAATACTGTTGTTTTAAGGAGTCCATGAAAATCAGATGATTCAATATCTTTCCAAAAATATAATAGTATTTGATTCCAGTAAAGCAAAAACAGCCTCACTGTGCACTGCTCCTTGTAACGTTTGTTATCCATCAGCTCTTCTGAGTCTGTAAATGTCTCTAAACAGGAAGTCTGTAAATGTCTCTAAACAGGAGAGCAAACACCAGGCTGGTTGCCATTCATAGCAAACTTTCTACAGGTTTCCTGACCATTTTGAGAAGACTGTGAGTGAACAAAACCCTTCCTGAGCTGAGATTTGCCTGTCACTAAGCTGTCGCCTTTGCGAGATTTATCCTTGTAGGCTTCTATGCACCCCTGAAATATATGAGGGGTTTAAAATGGAAAGCCAGGCTGATCCTTGATTACAGTACCTCTTATTACAATTCTGCAAGAAATTATCATGTGTGATACAAAAACTAACCAGCACAACTTCATTAGAATCATAAGCGATGGGCTGTTTTAAGAGAGTGTAGTTTTAATTAAGCTGATCTTTGAGGGGGAAGTTGGTGGGATTACATAAAGAGATCTCTTTGTCCTCATAATGAAGGTTGGTATAACTTTACCAAATTCAATTATTTCTTTCCAATGCTGCATAAGAAATATTTGGGAAATGACTGAAACAATTCTTAAAGCAAATTATACCACTGTCAGGAAACAAGAAATCAGTGTGTCAAAACACAAGGATATTTCTATACAAAGCATCAGGGAAGCGACTTTGTACAGACAGTCCCTGTCTGAATATTATAGTCCTTTCATTAATTTTATCTGCAACTAGAAAGAGGAATATTTTCCATTTGTCATTTGAAATTAAAAAAAAATAATAATAATAGTCCAAATGAAAAATGTCTTCAAACATAATCCAAAGGAGGATGCAGAAAAATGTTATGTTTTAATTCACCTGAGCTTACTCACTCCTGTAAAATCCTAGGTACAGATTTACAGCTTTTGAGATCCCTAAATAACTACATTTTCTGCAGTAAAACTAGATCTATAAAATTCCATCCACTATTCTCACATGTACATTTTTAATAAGTGGATTTTATGTACTTGTTGCCTATAGGAAGACCTAATATAACAGCAAGTGTTATACCACAGACACTCTACTGTTTCTATTTCCAATTAGACTGAATGGTGTTCAAGTCAGAGATGCTCAAACGTCACCTTGGTGGGCCCTGTGGAAACCCGTTGGCTGGATAAACATGTAGAGCTGGTTAAATTATCACACTGATCTAACACCGACGACATTAATGCCAAGGTTAAAATGAAGGAACTAGAGGAATAAGGAGGTAGTGTGAGGAAAAAAGCTACCTGAAAGCTTTTTGGTATATTTTTCTAAGAGTAATCACAGTGCAGTCTAACCTGGCTGTCATTTATATGAACTGCCACCAATATATAGCGTTCAAAAAAAGAACTTTATTTTCTTCTTTTAGACAAAGGTGGATATATTTTAAAGTTTACATCCAGCATTTTCTTCCAGTGTTGAAACAAGCTGAGAAGGAAGACTGAAGTCTTTAAAGGATCCAAGAAGTGATATAAAAAAAGAAACTATATTTTCTGGTTTTAATCCACTTTTTATCTATCTCTGTCTCTGTGGGAACTGATAGTGATGCAGCATATATAGATTTTAATTCCTAATATCTTAGTATTAACTATAATATTAAGTAATTTATGTTGAGTGAATCTATATTATTGTCCCTGTTTTTCTTTTTTAACATTCTCCAACCTGTGTCTCCATGATCAACAATTATCTGCCTCCTTGTGCTTGTGTTCCAGATGGAGAGCAGGTAAGCAGATGCGTGGATAAATATCTTATTGGTGATGGATCCTTCCTAGCTGCATTTTGTGCATGTCATTACAGATAATTTTAACTTCAGCAAACTTTAACCTGTAAATCCTGGAAGTCAAAGCATCGTTACCATCCTTCTGAGTCCTAATTGAAATTAATAATATTATCATTGGTGAGGTTTTTTTGGTTTTGTTTTGTTTTGAGTGAGAGTGGGTTGGTTTTTAACCTATGGTAAAACAAATAAGGAAACACACAGAAAGCCACATGCTAGATAGATCTACCCAACTGAACTGGGTTTATCAACAGGTAGGACGTGCTAACATTGAAAGTAACATAGAAGACTCCTATGCAATTTTGTTTTCTATCTTTAGGATAAGGGTGTAACTGCCAGAACTCATGAGGGACAGGCAAAGCATGGATTGTATTCATCAAATCACAAAAAGACAGACCCACTGGGGTTTCCAAACTGGCAACAGTTGAAAGCTTCCTCTGAAAGAAGGTCTGGACAGGGCTGCTGCAGACACGTGCACTTGCATCCAAGCCAACACATTGACTTTTCACCTGCTGCCCATCTTGTTACACTCAAAATATTTGAGCAAGTTCAAGTATTACAAGTGTAGTAACTCCATGATACTTCTAACCATAAAGATAAGAGGAGGTGCAAAGAGGTCTATAAATGGGTGCTATAGCCACAAAGCTTCACTGCAGAACTTGAATATGAATAAGAGACCCACTCAAGTTATCAACAAAAATCTTTTAATTTTATGCCCACCCTTACGTGCACAGGCTTCACAGTTGTCCCAGCACCATCCTCTGTTTAAAGCCCCTGAAACCCACCAGTGCTCCTGGCACAGAGGAGGATGCACCACCCCACCACAGCAGCTCTCTGAGCGCTTTGCTCTTTTGCACACTTATTTGTACCAAATGGGCTGGTCAGACCCCTGTGGTTTGAGAGGATGAGATTGACTGGCCTTAGAAAGGTGCTCAGATTGTGGCTCAGAATCTTCTCCAGAACATCTGTGGGTTGTTTTGTATGAATATTAAGCCCTTACTATTTAGATATTAAAATATAAATATAGGTGTCAATGCTTTAAACAATTTACTATTTTCACTAGCTTTAATATTTGCATTTTTGACTTTAATTTTCTTTTACTCTAAGCATTAGTCACCCTCCAACACGTTAGAAACCAAGATAAAATAATGGATTTTCAAGTTATTCAAAGGTAATTCTCATTTTATACAGCAGCATTTTGTTTTTTCTCAGGGAATATTGAAAGTTTAAGAATTATAGACTTGATCTGAGTCCACATGAAGTCAGAACTCCACAGCCAAGACATCTCAGCTTCTGAAGACACATTTTTTTTTTCCCCCCACACTTTTTTGCATTTGTTAATTTTGACACAGAGAAGGAGCCATTAACATTTTGACACAGAACGCAGCAACTTCGTGAAAATGATGGGAAACATGGGTCACAGAGTGGCAGTGCCACCAGGAGGTGGCCTTCTGCTTGCATCAGAATGTCAGTCCAAAGAGATGCGTCTGCAGAGGGAGTAGGTAACATCTACAAGCGCTTTCACAGAACGTGACCTCTGAACAACTTGTCAAGTATTGCTTGAAAGGAGCAACTTAGTATCCAGCTATAGTAAGTTCCATGAATTGAGAGGTTTTGTGAATTATTCTATTTTAGCCTAGTTTTTAGAGCTCTCTCTCTCTCACAGAGGAATGACTACCAGCTGATGCCCGTTATGTGACATCTAGTACCCTACACTTATAGCCAGGGATGTCTTTGTAGTCTTCTCCTCCACATGGCACAAACAGTGGGCATTGATCCACTGACTATTTAGCAGAATTATGAGGCACAGTAATGAAAGTTCATTCTCATTCCTAGACTCCATTCTATAAGTTTTCTCTCCCTTAAGGAAAATCAACATGAGAAGTGACCCACTTAAGTGATACTTCACATGCAGGAAGCTACAACTCTAAGTACAAACCTAAAAATCTGGAAATACACAACTGGTGTTTTCTCAGATGGCTGTTTTCTTTAAAAACAAAACGAACAAAAAACCCCAAAAACCAAACCCAAAACCCCCCAAAAACCAACCAAACAAACCCCACAAACCCCCAACCAAGCAACATAAACCAAACCAAAAAAACCAACAAAACCCATCAAAACAAGAAAACCCACACCCCACACAAAACCCTGAAGAAAACAAAATAGATAAATAAGCCCTTTAAATTGCTATGAATAGAAAATCATGCTAGAGTTAGCCACAAAGCTGTTCTGAGGGCATTAAAATGTGTCACTGACAACAGTGTAATTGTCTTGATAGCCAAGGCCATTCAAGAGTGGTTGCACTCAACTATGCTTTCAAAACAGAAACCACATTCAATAACACTAGCAGCCATATCAAAAATAACTGTAATAAAAGCCTCCGTACTTATTTTTGCTTCTACTTTAAAAATTTCCTTGTCCAATTATCTCCAATCAGGCCTGACATTTCAGTCCTGGGGTTAAAGAGCTTCCAGTTCCATTATAGATAAGCTTACAGGTATTGATTTGAGCGTTTCCCCACCTCGAGTCAAAACCAGATGCCTGTAGAGGACAAAGTTTTCAAATCCATTGCCATGTAGCAAAAGTGAAACGGCATCAGAGAATAACACAAATCAACTGAAAGTACAGGAACCATTTAGGCTCTACTCAGAGCACTATTCATGGCTCCAGAGGTCACCTTTGCTGGAGGAATCGTTAATAAGCAGCACATTTTGCAAGGATTAACACCCACTAAACCTTTGCATTTATTCTAGAGATGGAGATCAATGTGGTGCTTTAACAGGAGGACGAATGGCATCTCTGAACGGTTTCTTTCCCTCTTTCCTCCTCTTCATGACAAGTTAGGGTCTCAAGAGTTGAGAGAGCTTATTCTCCAGTTTATTTGTGTGTGTAGCTGGAAACTAATCCCTCCTCGTGTTACCTAATCATTGAGTATAGAGTCTGTGAGTGGGGTAGTCCATAACTCTGTTCAGTCACTGTAAAATAGAGACCTAAACAAATGAGACACAGGAGACAAAGAGTGAAGTTCAGACAGAGGAAAGAATTTTGTGGAATACAAACAAAGGCTGAAGTAGTTAATTTTGATTCTTCAGTGGATCTAGTGAAGACAACCAATAAGCTCAATATTTTTTAATTGTGTCTTTTTACACTCAGCAGAAAGACAGATAAACGTCCACCCTGTTCAAACAGATTGTTAAACTCCCAGATCCCTTTTCTTTTAGTTTCTTCCTCTCCCAAAGTAAAACAAACTCTACAAAGACTACTGAAGACACAGCTGTTCTATATGAAGTTGTATTTCCTATAGATTACATTAGCTTTTCTCTATTAACATTCTTCCACATGACTCACGGTGCTAAAACATACACAGAAGACATACTATTGAGACTTTGTGCTCTCTCCAGCTGCGTGGCAAGAACATAAGGACTTAAAAATAATTTTTAAAACCTTCCTTTAAAAAAAAAAAAAAAAAAAAAA
>NW_010294925.1:0-17720 GCF_000700745.2 Antrostomus carolinensis
GCCCAGGGCAGTGGTGGAGTCCCCATCCTTGATTTAAGAGTCATCTAGACATAATGCTTAGGGACATGGTTTAGTCAGGACTTCTCAGTGTTTGGTTAATGACTGGACTCGATGCTATTAAAGGTCTTTTCCAATCTGGGCAACTCAATGATTCCGTGATTCCGTGAATAGACTCTGCAGTGAGCTGCTCTTCAGTTAATCTCAGACCTTTCTTTAAAGACAGTTGTTGTTTCACTCCCAAAGGACACTGGTAATGAGTAGGGAGCTGGCCTTGAGTCAACCAAAGAGTAGGCTTGTAGATGTGGATGTTTACATGGAAATTAGTCTGTGTGAACTTGACTACTAAAATGGCCACAAGGACAAGATCCATTAAGGATAATAATATTAAGCAAAAATATGTCTCTTATGGTTAGCTAGACCAAACTTCATGCAAAATATATTATTGATTTGTCCTACAAAAATGAAGAATACAGTAATTTTTTTATTCCCCTCTGAGGTGGCAAGACTCAGTTAACTTTATCCTAACCAAACTGAGGACACTTATACAAGATCAGTCAAACACACTAAAGGTGAAAAACAATAAACAAACAAAATAAGGAAATGATTTTGCTGTTAACAACACTCAGGTTAGAAATTGGAAAAAATTTTCAAGAGGTGAAATGATCCACAAGTCCAGGTGAAACCCAAAAACACAGGAAAGGTGTAATTTTTCCCTTTCTCTGGAGACACAGCAGAAATTCAGTTTTAAAGTGACATTTGTAGCCTAACACATGCAATAATGTACTCACTTTTCATCAGCATCATTGCCTTCTAAATCTGCCCCTTCCTTGTCTCATTTTCTTGCGTATATCACATCATTGCTAACTTCTGTAAACTTCTAATAAATTTTGTAGAAAGCATTTAAGGTTTATAAAGTCCTAAGATGACATACAGCAATTTACAGCCTTCAATGTGAAGTGATTAATCACCTGTGGAAACACGAGTTTCTGTTTTCTCTATTCTTGATTATGTATATTTTTTTGCTATTAAAATTTAAGTCATATGCTAGCCAGCTTTTCAAATGTTTCCTTTCAGAGGAATGGCGTAATTCATATAAAAAATTTCAGTACTGACTCACTGATATCTATGAACTCCCCTAACAATCAATCCCATGGACTTATGTCTCAATTTATAAGACATTTCTAGGTTTTCATTTGTTTGGGGGAAGAGTGAAATGTGGGCTATCTTTGTACCTCTAACAATAACTTCCATGACTTTTCACATGGTACAGCCATTCTTCTCATTTATTCAAGCAGAAAAGCTTTTATCCAAGAAAATGTGTGTACTGAACAAGAATAGAAGGACTAAAGGTGTAAGCTACAGGGGGAGTCTTTCTTCCTTTGCCTTGGAGCTTGAAGTTTCACCGCTGCTCAGCTCCCAGCCCTTCTCCAGTGTACAGAAACAGGATTGCCAGCCACTGCTAAAGGTCACTTAACTTTGTTCCATTTTTCCTCTTTTACTGAGTGATATATTTTTCTGATTATGGCATTTTTCCTATTAAGTTCTGTAACTGAACTCTTAACAGAAGTCTGAGCCAAACAACATTCAGTATTAGTGCAAGGCTGGTCATCTGAAAAATAAAAGTAAAAATTATTGTGTTTGTACAGTGTAATTAAATGCCAAGTACTGAGTTTAGTTTTTAAAAGATAAAGTTGAGGCACATAATGTTAAAAAACAGTGTTTCATGTGGAAAGCTAAAAGGAGTCAGAAATACTTTACAATTGCTCTGAATAACTTTGTTTACTTGATGAATGTATCACAATGATGAGCCAAAGCAGAATTTGTGACAAAGAATTTTGTCAGAAGCCAACAGAAAGATGTACATATATATGATGGCATATCTTACAGGTTTCAGACAAATTCACAGAACTCAAAGATGTTGTGAAGTAGATGTCCAGGGACCCTCCTGGGATTCTCCCCCATGGCAGTAGAAGACAGGCAATCAGAATAATCTGGTTTGTACATATCATTTTTATGCAGATCTTGCCTATCTTCCATGGAGACAGACTTCACAGTTCAAATGTTCTCTACCTCAGTAGAAGGCTTTTAAAAACCCAACTCAATGAAGAGTAGTAAGAAAAAGAATAAAATCTGAGAAGTACAAATCAGACATAAATTCCACTAAGTCTTGTATCAATATGTTAAAGACAGAAGAAAAAATCTGTTCTCATATTAGGTAAAATATGCAATAACCTTGCAGCATTCAACATTGGAGGAATTGTTAAGTTGTATTTAAGGAAGGTTCAAGTGAGTAATAGAGAATGGAACTCTGTCAAGAAAGGTATTTTTTTCTACACTATGGCTAACTCAGCATAAACAGGACAATTAATGTTTATCCATAGCCTAATGGATAAAACGTGTGAAACTGACAAATCAAAGAAGAAAATGAGGTCTGGAAAGAAGTTTCATCTCATAGGGAACTTCAGCCCATGTACATGTACTAGAAGTTTCAGGCTACCACTATCAAAACACCCATGAACTTTCTAATTATTGCATGACATAATTTCTTCTAAAAATGAAGGAAGAAACCTATGTAAATATTCATCTGTTTTCCAGCTGTCAGCCTCAGATAAACTAACAGAATGGTCAATCTGAAATTAATTAATAAAGAATTAAAGATGGAAATATATTTAATGTGTTTGGAAAATAGATCCTGTTAAGCTAAGCTGATGTAATTTCTTGATTAAACATTTTTCTCGTACACAGGTAATATTTAAATGTAAATTACCACATTTTGATAAATAAAGTATAAAGATTCACAACTTCAATGGCACAAAGATGGCACAACTTCAATTCTACCTGGATGGTCCCTTACAAGCAATTTCAAGAGATTTATTATGACATGATCTATTAGAGACAGGTCTACTGAATTCCAACAATACTGCCCAAGTTTGCAAATAGCATGAAACAAGTGTACGTGGCACATTTGAATTGGCACATGAGCTGGGACCAAGCAAATAACATACTCAGGTTGACCACATCTAGTTAATTCATTGCTGAAGATAGCATTGCAAGCCCAGTAGGACGTTAGTCATGGCTCAGTTGAATATTTTACCTCAAAGTTAACACCACTGGCTAAGAAGGAGACAAGAAGTGGAAGTTCAGTGATCACAGGTAACACAGGATTTACATAAAAGGTCCTGGCCAGATCCAGACAGATAAGTGATAGGTGGCTGAGGTAGTAGCTGAGAGCCAAAGCTCACCTCCTTAGTTCTTGTATGGCTATCACAAGGTCACTGTTGTGCATGTTTATCACAAAGTTCCTTATCTCAGTTTTGCTTACACTGCAGAAAAGCTTTGAACTTCTACAACCTAGCACACGTGAGAGCTGGAGCAGAGAATGCAAGACATGAGTTCTTTGTAGATGGAAGGAAAGTACTAGTCTGTTTCGCTCAAATTAAAGTTGTAAATTTGAAGACTAGAGAAGCAGGCTAACTTTGGCATGGTAGTCATAACTTTTTTTTTTTTTTTCCTCCCACTGTCAAGTTCTGTTAATCAGCTATAATGAAGATATTGGAGAGAATTCAAACAGTTATAATAGTTACTAAGGAATTTGAAAATACACTTTGAAGACTTAAGGATATCAAGCAGATTACTTTATATGAGAGAAATCAGGGAGTATTTGTATACTCTTTACATATGGGAAATGACATTTTTTTCAGTTAAGTAAACAAAAAAAACAGGGACTGGAAATAGAAGGCAAATATATTCGAAGCAAAAACACATGCATATTTTTACCTCCCTTTGCAAGAATGTAACAACTTGGAAAGTTTATCATGTTTGCAATGAGTTCTCCATCACTTGCAAATTTAAGATCAGAAGCGTATGTTTTATTTTTAATTCAATTTTTCTTAAATAAAAGGGATTTATTTTTATGAACATGTTCCCAACAGTTTTATCAAAAAGGAAAGAGATGACTGTAGTGGTACCTCTTGACTTTTAGGGTGAAAAATCCTCAAAAATTATATTAAACTGCATTAAGCATGACTAGGAAGATTTATGAAAATATCCAGATAAAACATAATACTGTTACAAAAATATGAAAACCACTATCCCGAGAAGTCTTCTTATGGAAGATGTTGAATTACTGCCTTGACAGCTTCCCAGCAAAGCAGAGGAAGATGCTTAATAGATAGGATTCCCAAATATTCTCAGAAATAAATGTGTTTGTGTGTGCTCACTATTGTAAAACTTCAGAAGTCAAAAATATCAAATAATTATTATTTCTAGACTGACATCCAGCATCCCAAAGAATGACTGTAAGAATTAAATGAGTACACCTGATGTTTTCTTTTCTTCTTCGTGATTACATTTGAGAAATTGTACAGGTATGGGCCTTTGAGTTGAATTCAGTGGCAAGACAGATTACAAGAGATTACTCTAGAATTTTTATTTAATATTAAGAAAGAATTTCAACTATTTTGGAAGGCTCTTCTTACAAGCAGAATGAAAACAGGACAGTTTTCAATAATGTAACTTACTAATGTGTCAATTTTTTATTCATACAATTTGAGTATAATTTATATTTACCAAAAGTTGCTACATAAGCAAATAATTTTAACTTTAAAAACATGTTATAACTTCTTAAATGAATGCTGTTCTGGTTTTAACTTGTCTCAAAGGCACATTAATATTCATGTGTTTGAATTTGACTGAAAGGCTTGATTTGATTTAAGGGTTTGTTTGAACTTTTTTTCCCCCAGCATCATTCAGTGCTATGCTAACCGTTAAAAATTGAACTCTGAATTAACGACCACATTAAATACATCTGGCTCTATTTTCACCTCTAACATGTTTGTAATAAAACTGCTCTTTCAACAAATAAAAGTGGTAAGATTCATTGTTGTGTTGTTTTTAAAACCACTGCCTCTGACCTCTGAAACACAAGCATTCCAGAGGAGGAAAAATGACATCATTTTAGCAATAGAAATATTTTTGTACCTTTCTCTAAAAATTACATCACTCATTCTTATGCAAGGCTGTAAATCACAGCCTTTTTCAGAAGTTGGAATATGCCCTTGCCCTGTAACAGATTACACACTAATTAAAATGAATACACAAATGAATACACAATTCCAAAAAATAATAATTTAAAAAAAAATATGAACACCTTGCAAGAGTGGAACTTGAATTTCAAGTACAACTAATAAAACGTGGCAAAACAGCAAAAATTAGGATCTTTTGCAATCAGTACTTCAATTGTATGTACTTTTTTAGTGAGTCTTAGAAGGGCCAGACTTACTCTGAGTTGTAAACGAGGGATGAAGGCTACTGAAGTGGGTACAGGAAGAAACAAAACAGTATGGTGCACTTCAGTTAATCAGGATGTACTTAACAGGGAAATTTGCTTAATTGAGATGTTTCCCAAGGAAGCAATTTAAGACTAATGATACCTAATAGCAATAACTGCTGTTTAATGGGGACAGTAATTCTGCCTAATAGGGATACCATCAGGTAATTATGGCCAGGTCTAAGCTATGGACTTTTGTTCACTAAGCTCTACCTGTCAGGCATCTAGAGAGATGGTCCTTGATCAACAACCACACAGAAGCAGAAACATCAAATGCAAACTTTGGTATTGCAAATCTGTGTTTTTACAGGATATGCTATGCTGATAAATAGGATGCTGTCTCCCTGCTAATTTAAAAAAAAATCAAACAAACCCCCGGTATTTTTGCACATTGTCTTTATTATTTCTTTTTTATTATTATTTTATATTTCTAGTTTGTATCTGGCTAAAATCATTTTTAGGTCTTTCTGTGTTCATCTCTCAACACACTGTACCCAGTTTATTAACTGTATTTATGCACATAACATGTTGGGATATGAACTCAAGTCCAAACTTAAAGCAAAACAACTTTTTACAAATGAGGCATCCTAACCTTTTGTTCCAAGTTTATGCTGGTATTTAGTTATCTTCTTCTTTTTTTTCTCCTTTGGGTTTTTTTTTGGTTGGTTGATTGGTTGGTTGGGGGTTTTTTTGATGTTGACAAGTTACTCTATGCTGGAGATGGCTTTTAGCCCACTTGTTCAGCTAAAATAAATGATGATGCTCTGATGCACAGGTTAGTCAAGCTCGAGCCTCCAAATTCTTTTCCTTAGAGTCAAAGAGTGATTGACCAACAGTGTGACAGCCTCATGGAAGCCTCCCGGAGAGCAACATTAGTCATGAGGATTGTCCCTATACAGGGTGCTGTTACTCTGCCACTATCTCCTCATTAGAATGTCTGCTCATACACATACTCCTTGGGTATCATTACGTACAAAAGAGTTTCTCTTTGCTAACATTGCTTAGGCAACACACCTTCATAAATTTCTCTTTCATTCTCTGCTCCCACGCTTGCTAGTGTTGTTCATAAGCCTCCCAGGATGAGAGATCAACAGGCATAGAGAACAGGAAACAGAATCTATATCCTTAATACCCACAGATCAGCATCTTTATCACAGTAAACTCCTGAAAGCATGAAAAAGGTTCATTGAAAAATAGCTATGAGAAACACAGGCAGAAATCTGTATCTTGACAAATATTTGTTATTTACTTTGAGGTCACCAAAGATAATCTTAAAACTTTTTAGGTTATTTTTCATAACTGCAGTCTCCTCTGAAGTAGGTATAATTTTTCTAAGAGATAAAGAAAAGGTGGAAGGCTGGCTCTGTATGCTGGAGGAATGCAGTCTTCCAGCAAGTTATATTATTGTAGAGAAGGACAAACATATAGTTCACTACTTCAGGCTCCAAAGAGTCATAAGACAACAACAGAAGAAAATAATTTGAAAGTCTGCTGTGAAACACTGACTCAAGAAAATGAGGTGAAAAATTGACAACTAGCAGTTTATGCAGCAAATTTAGGTGTTTGTTCTCATCAGCCTGTATACAAAGAGGCTAGGATTCATACAGGTTATTGAAAAAACTGTTTAATAGGATATATTCCAGTTCTTGCATTGCTGGTAAATTATTCACACAATAACTGTTCCTAACATTTCTGCTCTAATATATAGGAGCTCTATACTGTCCCTCTAATTGAACGATACCCAGACATACTTCTGAGAGATACTCCCACAGTAACTTTCAACATAGCTTTGCAAATCCTTCAAATAAGATGTATACAATCAAGTATTTCTATGTCAATACGTGCATGTATACGTGTATGTGTTTTGAATGAATGACATGTTCTTGAAAGAGCAGTCAAAATAAAAGACAAAACAAAACAAATCAATATGAGGGTATCACAACTGACATTAAATAGGTCTTGACATAAATGTCAAGAAGAACTCAATGGTGTTCTTCCAAATTTGGCCAGAGTACCTCACATCTCCCATCACATGATTGACTGGTTTATCATCCAACTTAACTCAGCTGTGCTGTGTTGTCCTTTAGATGGACACCACCCTAAAATTTTGGTTCTTCAAGGCAATGAGAGAAGCCCACTAGTAATATATTCCAATCAATACAATTTAAAGAATGCATTTGTGTCTATTGCAAAATCTATTTTTAAAAAAGATCAAATTTTTGAGCATGAAAGCATGATTTATTGTGTTACAGCAAAACAGCTAAATAAAATTCCTGCTATTACTGAGGGTGGGAAAAATGTTCTTCCTATCTACAGACAAACAGAAACACTGCTGCTGCTGTTTTCCCAATTACACTGTATGCCCTGTGGCCTGCTACAGATATTACCTCAATTGAGATTCTGCTGAGACTTCATATTCACTTCTCTTACACAAGAAAAGAAGGCTTTTCCACATTACTGCTGGTAGAAATTTTACACTCAGTAGTCAGCACTACTCTCAATAATATTGTGTGAAAAATAATAAATTATATTTAACATAAATGGTAGGAGACACGGAATTATGAGACAGAGTAGAGGAATCTCAGATGGGAAAAGAAAGATTAACAAAGGTTGGAAGTTCTGATTTCCAAGCTATTCACACATGTATTCTGTGCACATAACTTTTTAAATAAACAATTCTGTAGATAGTCCTGAATTAGTATAGATGTTTCTGCTGCCTCAGCAAACAAAAAAAAAAAAAAATCCAGATAAACAAGAAGATTCAGAAAAGCTTTCCCCTATATTTTAGATATAACATCTGTTATCTTCTGTCTTTTCATAAATTTTAAGAGACAAGTTTATTAAAGCAATCACATAATTGTTTTTTAAGAGGTTAAAAAAAAAAATACATCATCAAGACAGTCCCATCCGATATTTAAGTGGAATGATTTACAGAAATATTTCTCTAACAACAACCCATGTTCTAGAATTGCATGCAGAATGCCTTGCCCCAGAAGAGACAGAGGAGACTTCTAGTTCACATCTCTCAATATCTTCCTAACAGCAAGCATCTCCAATGAGCAGCATCTCCAGGTCTTGTACCCCAAGATCAGATATCAGTGGAGAAGAAGTGACCGCCAGCACAATATCTTGTATTCAAGAGGTCGAAATTCACAGTTTCTAGCTCTCTAGCCAGTGGGCACAGTTTTGATACAAAAATCTCTGCTCACCAAAAATAATGGATAGCTTTAACTCTCAATAAGAGGTAAGGGTTCACTTTAACTACTGGAACACTGAATAGGAGGGAGCTGGAGTGCATGCACTGTGAGGGGTGGCTGAGGTGATTGAGTTTGCTCAGCCTCAAGAAGAGATGGCTTTGATGGGACCTAACAGTAGCCTTCCCATGCCTATGGGAGGTAACACTGAAGACAGAACCAGGTTATTCAAAGAAATTGACAGAGGAGAACAAAAGACAATGACTATAAAAAGAAACAGATTATGTTCAAACTCCATATATAAAAAAACCCCAACCAAAACAAAAAAAAAATCTTTTTGCCAGGAGAATAATCAAGCATTGCAACAGGTTGACCGTACAGCCTGTGAAATCTCCATCCCTGGAGATTTTCAGGACCCAAAGTCCTAGTGCCTGAATTCAGCGTTCATCTTGCTGTGAGCAGGAGGTTGCAGTCGAAACTTCCAGAGGTCCCTTCCAACCTAGATGATGATTATTTGAATTTCTGGTTTGCTCAAACACAAGTGTTTCTCATTTCCTACACACCTAATCTTTTGTGCTTTTACATGTAACAAAATATCTTGCAAATCATTGTTTAAATGTTGACATGTCTAGAAAATAAGGAAGTTTGAGTGAAAGTGAACTAGCAAAGTAATATGAGAACAATGGAAATAATTTTTAAAATATTAAAGAAAGGGAACAGTTTATTAGAAGAACTGGAAAAAACTTTTCTGCTAAGGACAGAAGGAAGGAAGCAGTGCCTTTGGGTAGTGAGCATCACTTTCAGAAAAGAAAAAATTGGAAAAAAAAACCCCACACAGTGGAAAGAACAAAATGAAAATTACATTAACAAATTAGATAGTAGCCTACCTAGCAGAAGCAACACAGGGAAGCATAGCTATGATTTAATTGTGAGAATGGACTCAAAACAACATTATTTTTTAATGTTTTGCAGGAGAATGACTGCTGATCAAGGTTAATTTAGGTGGGAAAGGGACGATACACTTGTATGAGCTTTGCATATCATCTCTAGTGCCCAGCAGTCACTAAGTCAAGTAACTGAAAGAAGAAGTAGAGCCTTCAGTTCCATCCAGTATGTCTGATAAATAGCAAATGTCATAATTCATAACAGCCAGGAGTATCTTATAGTTTTGGTTTCTGAAGGAATCCAAAGTCTCAAGAATTAAAGAACAAACAATAGTAAAGGAAAATGTATATTAGAAGGAATATACCCAGGAAAAAAATGGGGGCTTGGGGCGAATCAGTTAATGACAGACAACTAGTCAGCACAAAGTGCTTTGGACCAGATTTTCCCCACTCACTGCAAAGTAGATTTAAAGTGCCTTAAGATCAGTAGAGGATTTATTACGAACAAGAAAATCTCTATAAAAAGAACTTTGCAATCTCCTACATCAGTCAGTTCCTATGACAGGAAATACTCCAACTGGAAGAAGAGGGCAAGGCAGAATTATTCAGTATAAATGTCTCTCCATTCACTGCACGTTCTCAGGGTTCCTTTTTGCATCTAAGCGAGGTCGGCCCTGGTTTCCAAGGTTAGAAGCTTTCCCTGTAGTTTACAATATGATCCTGGACGAGTAAAAATATCTTTTCCTCCAGCTACTGTGGCTGAGATGTGTAATTTAATAATATTTTTTCACATCATATCACAACACATTTTTTCATATCTTGTGCCTGAATTGGTCCCACATAGGTGCAACTGCTTTAGTGTTAGACTTTGGATCCAGCATTTATTTTTGAAGCAAATTTCTTGACAATCCCTAATTCCTTTGCTTCCTCTGGTTCCACAATGTGAACCAGTCTTGGAGTGTGTGAACTTGATACATTTCTGATGAGAGGTAAATGGGAAGATGTGCTTCAGAGGTGCATTTAGGGTACTCCCACTGTTACTTCAGTCTACTGGATCAGAACAGAGCTTGTCTGAAAACAAAATTTAAAAATTTTTAAAAAGAAAAAAACCCCAAATCTTCACACTGATAAAAAAACAATCCCACTTTGCATATAGGGTACATATAAAGTTGCCAGTAGTATTGGTTTCACAGTGTAGAAATGCTCCCATTGATCTGTTCTACCTGCTAACATGCATGTAACAAACTAGTCCAGAATCAGGCATGCTTTAAAGCCATTAAAATGCCATGTAATATATTAGAACTAAACTTAAGTCCTTGCCATAAAACTTAGATCAAGAAAGACAGAATAAAAGATTCTTAACTATTTTACAATACTGGATTTAGCAATTGAACGATTAAAAAAGAAAATAATTCCTGGGAGATCAAAAAGAACTGATCACCATAAATTACTAAATTGTGGAAAATCTATGGAAATCAGATCACCTCCAGGTGCATTACAGGAGTAGGTATAATGTTTCAGTGAATATCAATATATTATCAGGCATAATATGCAAAACATAGAAAATCCCAGCAGTCATCAGTTCTCATTTGTGTGTAATTACAAGTAAAATACTTAGATAAGTTTTAATCAATCAAGCCACTGGTGTTCTCCATGACAAGCCACTTCTAATAAACATACTTGATCAGTAACAGTTCTTCTTTCTTAACAGTGAGGTTCGAAAATTATCTGCAGAGACAAAAGCAGTAATAGGAAGAGAATGAAGTACACCCTGTGGAGTATTACTAGACAGTACGTTCATTACGCAGTTCTTATGATGCCATAAATGCTTTAGTCATAAGAAGTGAACATAAAATCCCAGACTTTCTAATACTCCAATAGGGACTACTTTGCTTTTTGCAATATACAGTTCTTGTTTTCAGAAAAACATACCAGTAGCTTTTTCTTTATTAATGCAACTGATTTTGTCTTGGAACATGCTCAGAATACTACAGATTTATATATTTTATTATAGCTTTTACACATTAGATTGACATTTAAATAATTCATCTAATTAAATCTACATTAATGTATTGGGTTTGCATGGCAAGGTTTTGGTAGCGGGGGTGACATAGAGGTGGCTTTTGTGAGAAGCTGCCAGAAGCTTCCCCCATGTCCAACAGAGCCAATGCCAGCCTGCCCCAAGACAGACTCGCTGTTGGCCAAGGCTGAGCCCATCAGTAATGATGGTAACACCCCTGTGATAACATAATTAGGAAGGGGAAGAGAGAAAAAACCCTGCACTTTTTGCAGCTGGAGAGAGAGGAGTGAGAATATGTGAAAGAAACAACCCTTGCAGCCACCAAGGTCATTGAAGAAGAAGGAAGAGGTACTCCAGGCACCAGAGCAGAGATTCCCCCACAACTTTTAGTGAAGACCATGGTGAGACAGGCTGTACCCCTGCAGTCCACAGAGGTCCATGAGCAGATGACCACCTGTAGGCCATGGAGGACCCCACACTGGAGCAAGTGGATGCCTGAAGAAAGCTGTGATGCTGTGGGAAGCCTGTGCTGGACCAGGTTCCTGTCAGGAACAGACTGTCTCCCATTGGCTACCTAAGCCAATTTTTCACAGAAGACATTTTACTTCCCCCCATGTAAAATAAACACCAGTTGGCTGTTTATAAGATCTTTGTAACTTTTCTCTCTGCCTTCCTTCCTAGCCCCAGTTCCCACTGTCTTGGATTTTAAGTGCCCTACAGCATTACCTTCCGCTGTAATCTCAAAAGGAAGTTGTGAATATATCCAAATACTACCTGTTCTTAAATATACAAGATATCTTTTGGTTGAGTTGTCTTGCTGTATGAAGTCCTGTGTACAGACCTCCAGAACATTAGCAAGGATAGCTCTTTGTCCTGTTACAAGGAATGGCAAAGATGCAATATAAAGCACGTCTACAACAACACACTTGTTTTGATCACCCAAAACAAAACCAGTGCACTATTAATCATAAGCAAATTCAACAGCAAACTAGTGTGTTTAGATTGGACATGTGTATCACAGATGAGTATAGCAATGAGACCAAAGTCAACAAAAGCTTTTCAAGCCCATGAGAATGATTCCAAACACAGAATTATAGTTCAATAAAATGGTGAGGCTGAGACTATTGTATTCTGTGATCTTTAACAAACACATAAGTGAAATGAAGGGTTTTATCATGAATCTTTGTTGTGACTAGCTAGCAATGTTTCTAGCTATTACCCTGTGGTCTCAGTATGTCTTGATCAAATGACATATATATGACATGACTGATGCCTGTAACAAAATCCAATACTTCACATAAAATATTGAAACTAAACAAGCAGGAGACAGAACTTCAACCTACTTATAACTGGGTTAGTAAATGAATGGGTTTTTTTTCTCATTTCTCTTTATGATGGACTCGTTCTCTTTCAAAAATAAAATTCAGGATGACAGGGGGTTCAAAAAGACAGGATGTGGTAGGTTGGCTTTTAAGTCTTATTCCATCATGGACCAAGATTTAATTCCAATTTTACCACTGAGGCTACTGTTTTCTATAGGCTCAGAAAATGTAGAGATCCCTGTAGTTCCAGGCACATAAAATATGAGAATATTTCAGCCAACTGATTTGAGCTGTAAAGTAAGGGTGAGAAAACTATCAGCAAAGTAGTAAATTTATAGGTTAAGTTATTCCGTATTTTGAGAACTGGCATTTTCTCCATTGCTCTGTCCTTGAAGAGATGTGAATTGGTGTGTGGATTGGTGTCTCCAAATGTTATGCTAACACCACTTTCCAGTTTGCTGAGAATTTTAGGGCTTTGGTTTGGGAATAATTTTCTACAGGATTTTGGTCCAGATTTTGCCTCTACAGAGCATGTTCTAAGAACATAGATGGCAAATAGTCATGAAAATGTGCAATATATGTTCTTTGTCATAAAGTTGTCATTTTTGTCAACACTTACAGCCATGTCAGTCAGATAATTACAGACAGATTGCTCTATGGAGTATTTTTATTTTCATCTTGTTGTATCTATCTATTTTTTCTCAGACTTGCTAATAACCCTTTATTCTTAGCAGATGAGGAGCAGATGACAAATCTAGCAAAACTTGGTAAAGTCAGTAAAGCCCCAAAGATTCTGAATTATCTGTTCTTTTGTATATGTAGCGTTTTATGTTACCAATACCATTTCTAATGTTCAAGAGTTTTATCCAAATTGTAAGATTTGAAGGTTAAACTTTTTGAAGGTTTACTGTTAATTAAGAACAAGGTCTTCTTTCACATTGGGGCTAGACATTTGATAAAACAATGATCTGAGAAAAGACAAGCTGGACTTTTAGGAGTAACACCCCAAATCCTGGGAATGCAACAGTGTCTCTAATAAAAGCAGTAGTTTAAATGCTGCAGAGACCAAGGCTTAGAATCAAAAGATTTGGGGGTGTTTTGATTCAGGACATCAACTCTTTATTTTTGTTCATAATGATAGTCAAAAGGCCTGCTATTATGACCTCACCTAGTAGGGTGTTGACCTAATTGGAAAATGGACAATAAACATGTTATTTTAGCTTTGGAGGGGGATTTGGGTTTGTTGCTTGAATATCTCTCTATAAAGTGGTCCCTGAAGATAGACAAAGCTGTGTGTTCAGAAGATGCTGCAGAATGGATTGATCCTTGAATTGAGAATCACAATACTGGTGTCACATGGCTCCTTTGATGAAGTTTACATGTGTCTGTACTGATTTCTGAGATCCAGCAGCATTAGTCCCTGACCCCCCTTCTAACCCCATCCCTTCAAATGGGTATCTCCTGGGATCTGGGAGTGTGGATAGTAATATACCCCAAAATAACAAGCCTTGATTTCCCTGACTGTATGCATTAGGCATTTTTTCAAGTATGTAAAGAAAAATAACACCCAAAAGCTACCAGGATTTGCAGATCATAATGTTATCCAGTGTGTGTGACTTCTTTACTCCTTTCAAATCAATTGCTCCTGTTGCATTTTTTTAATCATTTCAAGTCAGAGTTGGGGTATTTTGTTTGGATGGTTTGTATTTTTGTTTTTCTTTCAGAGAAGGGAGAGCAAGATTCACTTCTTTGAGGAGCTCTGCATCAACTGGAAGCAAAGGTTAAAAAAAATAAAGTGATATTAAGAACATTTTGTTAGCCCTGGAATTTATCATATTTGTTAGAATATGGATGTTTAATAGTTGGAAATTAGAGAACTTGAAAAATCCCTATACCAAAATAATAATATTAGTATTTGCAATAGCTTTGAATAAACACGTGCAATAAATTATTGTAGTCCCTGTTGCAGGAAGGAACAGTTGCTGTCTAATTCCAGGGCTTTCTCCAATAATAATGTTTTCTTTGGCCTGCAAAACATGCATCATGCAGACAACTGCCCCCATGAGACACTGTTAAGTTAATATTCTCAGCTGCTATGGGAATCAGAAACTGTCTTGGTTTTGTTGCTTATTTTCCCCGTTTCTGCCTTTTGAGCAGACTGGATGTTCACCAGAGACATAGGTACCTTGTTGAAGTCTTAACAGATTTTAGCTGTACTTGTCATGAATTTACACTTCCATTCTTTTGTTCCAAGGATGGCATCTAGCATTAATTCTTTGTTGGTTGGACTTCATGGGCCAGACTTTTTAAGGGCTCTTTTTGCAAAGCATCGGAGAGAAAAGATGCTGTAATTCACTTGTTATTGTGCAGATATTTTGTACAAAGGGCTATTTTGAGGAACAGAGAATTATGACATCTTGTTCAAACTTTACTCTGAGTATTTTTTTAAGATTCAGAAAATGGATTTAAAGCTGAATAGCTTCATTATTTTTCATTAGTCATATTCTAAATGATCAGCTTTACAGAAACTCTCATTTTTGAACATGAGAAAGGTTTCCTGAGCATATTTGGATTTACTAACATTATTTATCATCCTACTCTACTCCTTTGGCCTTTATCTCTCCCAGAAATGTGTTTTCATATGGACTTGAGATCTTTAACATGCAAGCATCATATAGATTGACTTATCAGTTCTTCTAATATTGGAGACGTAGAATGATGTATTGGAAAAAAAAAAAAAAAAAACAACCCTACAATCTCAGTGGAAGGGGTCAGTATATTATAGGGCAGTAGTCATCACTCAAGGTCCATGTACTCCCCGTGTGTTGAATAAAACATGAAATTTGTGATTTTCTCTGTCTGAATATATTCCTGAATAATTCCTAAAGCAAGATGATTGCAGATTCCAATTCTTTGTTTCTTACTTCTGTTTTATGATTGTAAGAGAGATCTAAACAGTTTCTACTCTGTTATATACTTTAATCAGGGATAGTTAAATATAGAAATAAGAAGGATATTATTTTTGTAATATATATTTTAGATATACAGAATGGAATGGAATGGAATGGAATGGAATGGAATGGAATGGAATGGAATGGAATGGAATGGAATGGAATGGAATAGAATAGAATAGAATAGAATAGAATAGAATAGAATAGAATAGAATAGAATATTTTGGTTGGAAGGGACCTACAACCATCTCCTAGTCTATATACATATAAACATATGTCTATATATTTATCTACATATGTACCTGTACATAAACACTGTTTTCAGCCAGAGTTACCTGTAGCCATTCATTCCTAGTTAAATGTTACAGTCTATTTCTTTTTCATATATTCATTTACTATTAATAAAATAACAGCCAACTTCTGTGGCTGAGCTCTCTATTTTCAGGATTGTTGAATTGACTTCAGTGATTATTTCACTTCAATAAGTCTCTGTAAAGCCAGTAATAACTGAGATATTTCTTCACCTGTACTTTAATTAATGGGATATGTTCACTCAACAATTATTTTTTTTTTTTTGCATTTTGAGCATTTTCTTGATTTTTGTCCCTTAAATGTCTAGCAAACAGTTAGATACAGTCAATATTTGGGGAGATTAAGAAGAAGAGAACCTGGATTTAGTAAGTCTCTAGCAAAATGCTGGAAGGCAAATACCTTGTCTTCAATTTAAGATTTAATCCAATTGATAGTCAAAACTCAGCTTGAAGCCAGAACAACAAATTCCCTCAAATGCTTTGAAGCATTTTGTACAGTGTTGAAAGCGGAAATCCTCAGTGATGTGAAAGGAGAGGGAATAAGAAATAGAGTAATATATATTTTGTACTTGATTTTTCCAGAACATTAATTACAAGAAGACAGGAGAAATAAAGAGAGAGACAGTTTGTTAATCAGTGCTTAAAGAGTAAGGCCTGGTTTAAGCCATTTAAAAGGTAACAGTTAGCCATTGGATTTCATTAATTTCCTCTGACAGAAAAATAATTGCAGTAATATGGCAAGATATCCCTGTTGCATGTGAAAATTACAATATGGAAAGTAATAGAGCCACCCAAGGTGAAAAAAAACTTTTTTTTATTGTCAGTGGACATTATTGTATATGAACATGAAATTTAAAATTAAGGTCACAGTACAAAATAATTAGAAAAAGGACAGGTGATAGAATTAAGTCAAATGAATCAAAAGGAAAAATGTAGTTGTCACATGACATAGATAAAAAAATAGAATTTAGAATGGTATCAGAATACCAATAAAAAGAAAATTAACAGTTGTGGTTTTAGATGTTGATCAAGATTTAATATTGTCATGTGTCCAGTATGAAATTAGCAATAAATGGGAGAAGGAATAGAGTCTTAAAACACTACATTACATTTGAACAAAAATAAAATTGTGCAACAATGTATTATAAGCCAAATTAAAAATGTCTCTTCTATTCAATGCCTTCATATTCAAGATAGTTTTCAACTATTTATAGACTTTACAGAGGTTAACTACTCTTGTTCCAATTTCCCATGCCAGGTGCCTGCCCTGAGGCAACTCTGCTTCATGAGTTTCGATAAATACATTCTGACCATTTCTGAGCATGAGAAAATATAACAAATTCTTGCAGCTATTTCATTGAAAAAAATAACTTTTTCAAGCTATGGTCTTCAATGTTATGCATTGAAATTTTGAAGAACTATTTTTGTACAAGTGATCCAGTCACTTTCTTTTTTTTTTCCATGAAAAAAATATCACATTTGGAATTGTCAAAAGTTTTTGGGAAAGCACACAGACTCATAGGGAAATCTGATAGGGAGAATTTAGTTGAAAACATGCAAATACTGACTGGAATTTCTGACTATTGCAAAGCTGCGTGAAAAGGAATATCTGAAATTAGGTAAGACTTGATGAGCCAGAAAACTTAAAATGAGAACTTCAAAAGAAAACTCTGAAAGGGGGAACACACTGGAGGAGTGGGGGGTAGGGG
>NW_010294926.1:0-8646 GCF_000700745.2 Antrostomus carolinensis
TTTTCTTAGTAACAACTAAAAACATCAGTATGTTATCAGGATTCTTCTCATACCAAATCCCACCCTGAAACCAAAACACAGCTCTGCTGTAGCTACTAAAAAGGAAATTAGCTCTGTCCCAGCTGAAACCAGGACAAGCAGCACAGATCAAGTGTCCTCAAAAGAGTGAGTCAGCAAGGATTGTGCTGCCCTCTGAGACACGTTTTCCAGTATTTTCCAGCCTTTACAGTCCTTTTCCCCTTGGTTCCTGGATAGAAACACAAGAGAAAGGCTTTGGCTGTCCAAGAAAAGCTTCAACCAGCACATGCAAATGCTGATGATGCACAAATAGGTGCTGGTTTAACTGGGATGGGATATGGTAGGGTAAGGGTGAAGCAGCCCACCTCTGGGAGCCATGTCTGGTGCTCTGATCGCTCCCACTTCAACCCAGTGTAGCCAAATTCCCCCCTCCTACTGTGTAGATCAGAGCTGAATCCTGCAAGTATGATGTTTTCTTGGAGACTCTTCATGGCAGAGGGAGACTGAGTGGCAATGGATGTTGGTGCCTGAGCACTGGCCTCAGTGGCCTCACCTGGCCTGAGGTTTGGGGCTCAATCATTCTGGCACCAAAGCATTTCCTGTCCTAAAGGCACCCTGGGTACAGAGGACAGGCCCAGAGCAAACTCTGACATTGCCTGAGCAAAGTCCACCTGCCACCCCTGTCACTGCTGAAGCATCCCTGGCAAAGGGACAGGTTCATGTAGCAGCTGGAGAAACCCAGTCAGCAGCCCAGGAGCAGCTTCCACCCTTAACCTGCAGCACCTACAAGAAGCACAAAGTCACCCCCAGCTTTGCTGCCCCAGGGGATGGAGACTGCAGAGCACAGTCCCATGATGAGGGAGATGGGCTGAGCTGGATGAGCTGCACTCCTGCTCCAAGGGCTGAGGTTAAACCCACCCTAAACACAGGGCTGTTCATCCCTTGGTGTTACAGGGCTTGGCACTTCCTTCTTTTCATGCAGCTGCAAAGCCCCTCTTCTGGCTGCCACTCAGTTCTTTACATGAGAGCAAAGAATAAGCTCAGTTTTAAAGGGAAGCTTGAAAATGGAAACACTGCATGGTCAGAAAGCAAAACTGAATAACCAGAACTCAAGATGTATGATTTTAAAAACAGATTATTTTTTTTTCTAGTCATTCACCCAATGGATGCCACGAATGATGATCTTTGAACATTCAGCATCAATAGTAAGTTACTAAGATCTACCTGCAACTGTCCATCCCCTGGGGCTGGAGGGTAGCTGGGCTCATGGAGCAGTGGGAACCCCAACACAGGGTTGCAGCAGCATCCGCACCCTCTCGATGCTCAGGCTGGACACATGGACATTCCACAGCTGGGGCGTTGGGTGAGAGATGTGCCAGTGAGTAGAATCAGGGACACACTGTGTTTCTCAGAAAGCTCACCCAGGACTTTCCCTTTTCTCACAGCCTGGGACAGGCTCTGGGCTCCACAGCGATGTGGTGGGGTTCATCCGGGGTCCCTGGGGCAGCAGGGCTGGAGCAGGCAGGACAGACCCCAAGGTTCAGGTCTCCAGCTGAAATCCCTGTGTGCAGCCACATGCTTCCTTCCTGGGGAACCCCAGGGGGACATGCCAGGTGCTTCCTGCTGGGAACAGCTCAACTTTGGCTCATGTCCCCTCCCAGAGTGCACCCACCCCTGCTCCCCTCCACACCCAGTCCCCAGGGTCCCTCCAGCTCCCATTTCCTGCCTTCTCTCCTGTTTGCAGTTCCTCCTCCTCCTCACAACCCACTGACATGGCAAGGCCAGGAATGTGCCCTGTGTTCACCCACCTCGTTGCTGCCTTGTGAGAACACTGGGAAAAAGAACATTTGCAACCACCCTCCTTGGAGGAGATCCCTGGTTGGGCTTCCTCAAGCACCCAGCCACAGTTGGTGCTTGCAGCCATGGCCATGCAGCTCTTTCCTGCGAGCCTTGGGTGATGAGCAGTCTCCAGGGAAGCATCCAGATCTGCAAGTCTCCCTTCCCACATGCAAAGCACCAACACTCCTCTCCATCTTTTATCTCTTTCCCAGTTGTCCCGTTGGACCTTTTTCCTACTGCTGCTGAGATCATCTTTCTCAATACCAGCTGGCTTTGCAACCCTTTTCCCCATGTTCATTCCTCCCTGATCCACCTTGATCTTTTCACCTCCTTTGGCCCTTCCTCTAAACATCCCTGGTTGTCCTGGACAACCCCCAGGTTCTCTTATTCAGACCCAAACTCCCACCCCAACACACTCCATAAGAAGCACCCTTCTTCCCCTCCTTTCTTGGCATGGGTCACCGATGGGCAGCTCCTCCATGGAATCCCACAAGGACTTCCTTGCCACTCCTAGTAGCCCAAGAGGACAAGACTGGCCAAGTGCCACATCCAGCATTGTTCCTCTGAGTCTGGTCACTGCATCTGTTTTAGCCATTAGCCTGTTTTCCTTGCAAATAATCACACCTCACATTTTGGGCCAAAATTACAAAGAAAAGAACTCAAATCTTTTGTTAAAACAAATCATTTCTTTCAAATGAAGGGATGGTGTTTTCATTTCACTGTCCAGTAACAGAGGAAAGTTAAAAAAAAAAAAGCACATTCAAGATTATTTGAAACCAAGGAAATGTGTATTAAAAAAAAGCAAAGTGACCAGAATCCTCTCATTCTTTTTGGAGTCACTTTGTAGTTTCACATTAAAAGCTCCACACTACTGACAAGGAGTCACAAGTATTTTCACTGTGCCCACTTCTACTTTGATGTGACATTGCAGTGACAAGAACAACAGTCAAGGAGCTGCTCCATAGGTGGGACCTGCCCTTAACCCAGTGTGTGACCACCAGCACCAGGGGTTGGCAAGTGGCATCAAGTGAACACCAACCTCCTCCCCATGGGCCCATCCTCAAGGACTATCAAGGCATAGATAGGTACTTGGTGTGTATCTACATCCACCCCTGCAAGCCATGGGCTTGGACAGCCAGTGCTCCTCGCCCCTACCTGAGGGGTAGCCCTCCATACAAAGCCTCAAGTCCCCACATCACTGCGAGGGAGCTGCAAGAGTATGGCTGCTCCTCAGGGGACAGGGAGCAAGGTGAGCAGAGCAGACCCTGAGATAGCAGCCAGGTTCAACCAAGAGCCCAGCTCATAAGGCAATACCATGGTGGTGAAACAGGTCCAAGGTCAATCCTGGAAGTCAGCCTTCAGGTTTAGGATCAGGTCCAGCAACTACCAGCCAAGCACCATCTCAGCATAGTTTAGATTGAAGGCCAATTGCTGAGCTTAAATAGAGCTCCTGGGCCCAGGGATGTGGGTGGAGGCTCCAGGTGAGGCTGGTCAGGGCCATTAAAGCTTGTTAGTGTTCTCAGAGCCTGGACAATCTTTGAAAAGGATAATGTATCACAGAATCACAGAATCACGTCAGGGATTGGAAGGGACCTCGAAAGATCATCCAGTCCAACCCCCCTGCCAGAGCAGGAACCTAAATGAGATCACACAGGAAGGTGTCCAGGCGGGTCTTGAATGTCTCCAGAGAAGGAGACTCCACACCCTCCCTGGGCAGCCTGTCCCAGGGCTCTGTCACCCTCACTGTAAAGAAGTTTCTTCTCAAGTTTAAGTGGAACCTCCTGTGTTCCAGCTCACATCCATTGCCCCTTGTCCTACCATTGGGCATCACTGAGAAGAGCCTGGCTCCATCCTCCTGACATTCGCCCTTAACATATTTATAAACATTAATGAGGTCACCCCTCAGTCTCCTCTTCTCCAAGCTAAAGAGCCCCAGCTCCCTCAGCCTTTCCTCATCAGGGAGATGCTCCACTCCCTTCATCATCTTGGTGGCATAATGAAATTTTTTTCGTGTTGCCCGAACCCACAACCCTGGGATTAAGAGTATGGAATTGCTCCCATCGCCCTGGGGAAGCAAAGGTTTCAACCAAAGGTTTATGGACTTTTCTGTTTGGAGAAAAAATGAGAGTCTACCAGGCAGGTGCCAAGCTGATGCCCACTGTGCAAAGCAGGTAACGGGGGGCAGTAGGTCTGTGCCCCCAAAGCAGGCATACCTGTACCCTATGGGTGGAGGGGAGGGAGGGAGGAAGGAAGGAGAAGGACGATCTGGGTGGCTATGGTGACAATATGGCCTGAGAGAAGGGACATCAGCTCTGGTTCCAGGGATGGGGCTGCCCAGGGACTGTGCAACCCCCCCAGAGAACTGGGGTTGCAGGACTTCCTCCCTGAGGTGGAAACCCACCATGGACTTGCCCACCCGGACCTCCAGGCGTCATGCACACAATGCTGGGTGTTCTGAAGGGAGTTTGGAAGAAAGTTTCTTCTTTGGGCCCTGTTTTCTGTACTGAAACCAAATGTTTGTTGGATGAAGAACATGCTCCCAGAGGTATGTGCCTAATGGATCTCAAGGAGCCACCATCTCTTTGCTGATGGTTTATAAAGAAGCTCAACTATTCAACCATCGGAAAAAACATGAACGGAGTCTTAATAAAGGCATATTTCCAATATACCAAAAATTAATGAACCTGTAGGGTATCCTGCCTAGGAAATGCATTAATTCAGATGGACAGCACTCAAGGCTTTAAGAGCTGGTTCTGCGGAAGGTGGAAAGAATGAAAGCAAAGGAGAGTAAACAGAGGAGAGATTTCTAAGTGCCCATGACATTTGTTCAAATACTTTATTTCAATCAGCCTAAAAGGGAAACATAAAGCTGAGGTTGCTCCTGAGAAAGGGAATGAAATTGAAAACCAAGTAATGCACTGGGAGCAATTCAGAGGGAGCTGAGAGGCAGCCGCCCGCCGCAAGGGCGCGAGCAGCCCCGCCGAGGACGGGCTCTTGCTCTTCTCATGATATTTTTGTTTCCAAATATCATCTCACATTGTCTTTTCCGTGGAAGAGAAGCCAACTCCAAAAAAAACCAAAAACCAAACAAACCAGTGCCTGAATGACACTGGGAGAGTTTCACTCGCGTAGATTAAGTAATTTCACATTTATTTTACCAAATGCTTGGGGTAGGGGTCCAGACTGAGCAGAGGAACCTGCCTTTCAGGAAAGCATCTTGCCATTAAAGCTCGTGTTCAATTCACTTAGAAACACTTTTAGAAACTTTAGAACTGTTGCAGCAAGAAAAAAAAGGCAAAAACTGAAATATCATATCAGAAAAGGTGTGAAATTCCACTTCAACACTAAAAATTCCTCTTTCCGATTCTCCAGTCTCTTTCAGGAAGCTGGGAGCTGGCTGAGGGGAGGAGTGGTGTGTGATGTCCTATCTGGCTGTACTTTGCTGGGCAAAACCATCTGGTGCCACTCGAAAGCAAGACTGGATGAAAGCTGCTCCAGTTCCCATCACAAGCCCACCAAGTCCTGCAGCGAGGGAGATGCTGGGCTGTCCCAGTGCCTCCACGGCATCAAACAGCAGCACCAAGGGGGATATTTAGGTGGAAAAGTGGATTGGGGCCATAGTGATATTATGGCTTGGTTTCCAAGGAAAGTTGTGATATTTTTTTTGTTTGAAAAATGGAAAACTAGCAAGCTGAAGAAAAAAGAAGGCTGTTTCTGACCACCTACCCCACCAGTAGACTGTGGAGTAAAAAATGTATTTATTCAGCAATGCAAATTATTTCTAGTAACAGAAGAAAAAGATGAAGCTAGAGATTTATCACTATTTTATGTTTGTTTTCTTCTTTTTTTCATTCATTAGCTCCCAGGGTTTCTGTTATCTGTGGGCTGTCTCTGATAGCATTCAACGCATTTAGCATTTCTATAAATATGTAAATATGAGATCTGTATGTGTAAACACACACGCATAAATAAAATGGTAATGAAGTGTGTATCTGTATTTGTGTATATAGAAAAGTGAAATTACCTCCAATTTATCCAGCGTCCTTTATTTTCTCTATGTGCATCCCAAGCCAGCATTATGTTCTTAAGTTGTGGTGGTTTAACCCAGCCAGCAGCAAAACACCACGCAGCCGCTTGCTCAACCTCCACTGCCTGCCTGGGAAATGGGAGAGAGAATCAGAAGGATAAAAGTGAGAAAACTCATGGGCTGAGATAAAAAAAAAAAACAAACAACAAACAAACTGATAATTGAAATAAAAAATTAAAATAATAATGCCAAGAATAACGCTAATAACAGTAATGATGGAATATATAAATGTGTGATGTACAGTGCAATTGCTCACCACCTGCCAACCAATGCCCAGACAGATCCCCAGCTAGCGATCCCAGAGGATAGCAAATCCCAAAATCCCAGTCCTGGAAGAGTGAGAGACAGGGAGCTTTCCAGCCAACCCTCATTTCTATACTGAACATGACGTCATATGATATGGAACATCCCATTGGCAGAGCCAAGTGCCTATTTGGATCTGTTAATCTTACTCTGCTCCCCCCACCTTGAATGGCACCTGCAGACCAGGAAAACATGGGAAGTTGGGAAGTCCTTGATTTTCTTAGCAACAACAGAAAATATCAGTATGTTATCAACATTCTCCTCATACCAAACACCACACTGGAACCAAAACACAGCGCTGTTGTAGCTACTAAAAAGAAAATGAGCTCTGTCCCAGCCAAATCACTTGCTGTTCTCAGTATCAGCTTAAGTATCTCTGACACAAACCACACGAAAAACAGCTAAACGAGGAGGTTAAACAAATGTGTGCAGACTTCTTTATCTTCCACCGCCTGCTCTGGGGAACCAGGAAAAAGAAATTAAGGAATTAGGAGTTAGTTACCCACCAGAAGCATTTTTTAGTGTTTTATCTGTATTCCTCATAGGAGCCATTTTCATATAAATATGAAAACTGGATGTACTTAGGATCATAATGCTGGCTTGGGATGCATATAGAAGATATAAAGGACGCTGGATAAATTGGAGATAATTTCACTTTTCTATATACACAAATACAGATACACACTTCATTACCATTTTATTTATGCGTGTGTGTTTACACATACAGATCTCATATTTACATATTTATAGAAATGCTAAATGCGTTGAATGCTATCAGAGACAGCCCACAGATAACAGAAACCCTGGGAGCTAATGAATGAAAAAAAGAAGAAAACAAACATAAAATAGTGATAAATCTCTAGCCTCACCTTTTTTCCTGTTATTAGAAGTAAACTACATTGCTAAACAAAGATGTTTTTTACCACCATCCTGAGGACCTTTCCCTTTTCCCCATGCACACAGTTCACCCTAGTTAACTCTGAAACTTCTCTAGCTGTTAGAAAAGAAAATCAGATGAGAAAATTCTCCGTCCTTATTAAAAATCATGAGATTGCCCAGCAGTTCCCCAAGATCCAGACTGTCTCCCAAAGGGTGATGCCTTTGGGTCACCATGATTTCTGCTGCCACTTTCACCTTCTGCTCATCTCCTGGAAATTTTTGCTGGAGCAATAAGGGAAGGTCATAGAATCACAGAATGGTTTGGGTGGGAAGGGACCTTTCAAGGTCCATCCAGTCCAACCCCCCTGCAGTGAGCAGGGACATCTTCAACGAGAGCAGCTCAGAGCCCTGTCCAACCTGACCTTGAATGTTTCCAGGGATGGGGCTTCTACCACCTCTCTGGGCAACCTGGGCCAGGGTTTCACCACCCTCAGTATAAAAAATTTCTTCCTTCTCTCTAGTCTGAATCTACCTTCTTCTGGCCCATGGCCTGGGGTATTTTGTAAGCACCAGCAAATGGAGCTCAAAGGACCAACTGCTGCTGGTGGAAACAGGCACAAAACCCAGGAAAATCAAAAGGCCTGGCACACAATGATGCATGAGCAGAACAAGCCCCCAAAATTGCTGCTCATTCTGACTTATTTTGGGATAAAGCAGTGCTCCAGCCAGGCTGAAGCTCTGGGGACATCCACTCTCCCAGATCAGATGGTGCAGGAGCATCCCTGGGGAAGGAGCTTGCTCTGGCTGTATGGACAGAGTGCGTTGGCAGCTCTGTGTGTGCAGAGTGTGTGTGTACACGGGGGTGTATCTGCCTGTACAACTCTGAGCCCAGCTCCCAATTAAACACCCTTTGCCACCCATCAGCTGCTATTTACTCCACAAACTGCCTGTCCCACGCTACAGTGGGAACAATTGGGAGGGAGATGTGACCATCCATTTCTCCTCGGTGAGTTTACAAGGTAAGGGCCAAAAATATGATGAGGATCCTGGAGCACCTCCTGTGTGAGGAGAGGCTGAGAGAGCTGGGACTGTTCAGCCTGGAGAAGAGCAGCCTGAGAGGGGACCTGATCAATGTCTATAAATATCTGAAATGTGGGGGCCAAATGGATGGGGCAATGTAACCAGAGCCACGACCCTGATGATCTGGGTGTTCCCTAGTGTTTACGACATGGTTACCTGTTGGTGAGACCTCTTCAAGTTCCTACTGCCTCCCACCTTTGACCATGTAGAGTGCAACCAGAGGAGAAACTCTGCATCCATCTCTGGAGATGTTCCAAACCCACCTGGACACTTTCCTGAGCAACCTGGTGCAGGGAACCTGCTTTGGCAGGGGGGATTGGACTGGATGGTCTTCTGAGGTCCCTTCCAACCCCACCATTCTGTGATTCTGTGATAAGAAACTTCAAGTCGTTTGCAAGAGAATTTCCTCTGAAAGGAGGACGAATCCCACTGGTTTGAGC
>NW_010294927.1:0-12623 GCF_000700745.2 Antrostomus carolinensis
GTTGTGTCTCCCATCCCACCTCACCGGGTTGAAGCTGTGTGATACCAGAGGTGACAGCATTACCATCGAGACCCATTTAGAGAGAGAAAAACCCCAAAGCATAAAACAAAACCCATGTGTTTTCTTTCTCTGCCTGTCTCTCTCTGATGGCTTCTGTCCATCACGGTTCACTAGAAGTTCTTCATCTCCAAATCACGCTTCCCTCAGCTGCCGAGGTGGCAATTAGCCAGATGTCAGCAGCCTTATTATCTCCATTCCTCACTTCTACATTATTTAAACCCTGCACGAGACGAGAGAATTACAACAGAGGATCCCACCAGGACTCCACTTTAGAAACCTGCGTGAAGCCTGAAAGAAAGGCCAGAAGAAGAAACCAAAATGATGGCTAAGTAGCTAAACACCATCTCCTTTGCTGTTGGCACCCAAGTGCTTCTTCTTTAACTTCTCCTTGGGAAGAAGAACAGGTTGGGGAGGTTATAAAAACATAGCAAAGAATATTTTGGGGTGGTTTTTTTATCCAGTGATATCAACGTAGAAGATGAACAGCTGATAATGGGATGGTGACATGCGACATGGAGTCCTAAATCAACTGGAAAATGCATTAAGTGGGGTTTTTTTTTCCTTAAAAAAATATTATACACAGATTTTGAGTTGAAAACCCAAAAAGGTTTTGATTTTCCATTTTTGGTAATTTAGTTTATAAAAAATCCTGCCTAAATAATTTTATTTATTTTTATAATAATTAATATTAATAATTTTCTTTTATTATTGCCTTAAATAAGGGCAGAAGCAAAAGCTCATCTTAAAGACAAAGGAAAACTCTTTGGTTTTGCCTCCTTAAGGAGACCTTCTGGCTCTGTCCAACTCCCTGAAAGGAGGGTGGAGAGAGGTGAGAATTGGTCTCTTCTCCCAGGTAACAAGGGATAGAATGAGAAGAAATGGCCTCAAGTTGCCCCAGGGGAGGTTTAGATGGGATGTGAGGAAGAATTTCTTCACCCAAAGGGTTGTCAAGCATTGGAACAGGCTGCCCAGTGAAGTGGTGGAGTCACCTTCCCTGGAGGTATCTAAAGGTGGGTAGATGAAGTGCTGAGGGACATGGTTTAGAGGTGGAATTGGTAGTGTTGGGTTTATAGTTGGACTTCAATGATCTGAAAGGTCTTTTCCAACCACTATGATTCTAAAAAATGCCTGGTGAGTGTTTTCTTTTACATATATATATAAAAATAAGCATTTAAGCACAGTGGTCCATGTTAGTTAGTATTTCTGGGTCATCATTTAGGTCATCAATTAATCCGGACTTCAGATGTCCAGACAGGCAATTAATCAGTGTCTCGAGCAAGAGATTGACTGAGGACAGAAAATAAACACGACAGCAACACTCAATAAATACTTCAGACTGATTAATACATGAAAAGTGACTCTAAAAGTGTCTTTCTTCTCATTTTCTTTCTCATATGGAGCCTTTTAAGAGACAAAGAGTCTTCTTGCTCACCACCAACATCTTATCCACCACCAATGGGTTAAAATTAAGATGCCTCATATGCCTTCTTGCCTCCTTCCACCTTGAACATCCTGCTGGAGGATCTAAAGTGCTTTATCAACATTAATGATCTGAACCTCAGGACATTCCTGCAAGAAAAACACCTGGGACTGGATGAGCTTTAAGGTCCCTTCCAACCCAAACCACTCTATGATTCCATGATAGATAGGACCTAAAACTCTAGATGCTCTGTTGGAAGCCTCCTATCAGGTATCCTTCTCAACTCTCTGTCACAAGAGCTGTTTTAAGAAGTTCTGAGATTTCCACGAGCTTCTGGCATTTCACAGAGATTTAAATCCAGAGCCTGGTTATCCCATGAAGAGCTCCCAAACCCAGGTTGGACAGAGCAATGTCTTCTTCAAGCCCTCAGCACAGGTAACCTCTCCCAGCACACACACTGCAGCACCTTGCCTGCAGAAAGCCACGGCAACATGGAGTCTTTTGTGGTGGGCCATGATGGTAGCTCTCAAAAGAGAGGGAGAAGAAGGGATGGAAACAAAGGAGAAGGTAAAGAAGATGGGATCTATCTGCAACTGGGTAAAAAAAAAATCATAGAATTGTAGTGGTTGGAAAAGCCCTTGAAGATCATCAAGTCCAACCATGAAGCCAACACTGACAAGTCCCCGACTAACCCATGTCCCTCAGCACTGTGTCTACACGACTCTTCAATCCCTCCAGGGATGGGGACTCCACCACTGCCCTGGGCAACCCCTTCCAATGCCTCAGAACCCTTGCAGCAAAGAAATTCTTCCTCACATCCCATCTCAACTGCCCTGGCCACAACTGGAGCCCATTTCCTCTTGGCCTGGCCCTTGGGCCCTGGTTGAACAGACCCACCCCCACCTCTCTCCACCCTCCTCCAAGGGACTTGCACAGAGCCACAAGGTCTCCCCTCAGCCTCCTTTTCTCCAGGCTCAACACCCCCAGTATCTGACATATTTCAGGTAGATACCACACAGCTCTATCTGTTCATGACAGCCCTTAAAAACCTCAAGTGACACACAGTGCGTGACAACCAAAAACCATCTCGTTGACCACAATTCATCCACCGGCAAATTCATTGCTCATCCTACAGCTGCAGAACCAGCTGTCCATGGCAAGCTGAAAAATAATGGGACCTTTTCTAAAATGCCCTGAGGACCCTTGAACATTTGCTCAGCGGGACAGGTCTTGCTCAGATTTATGGAGGCACCAAATGGAGGAGCCACAGCTGAGCCAGCCCTGCCAACAATCAAAACCCCAAGGGAGATGTTTTGAACCACTCCTAGATGGAAAAAGCTCTCTTGCTATCTGAAATCCAGCTGCTAGCAGAGCTCCACAGGACATCTGGCTACCTACCCATGATCAATACCAACCCATTATGAGGTTGGATGTTTCAAATGCAATTATCTAAAAATATCAATGATTCACATCCCAACATCTGTCACTTCCAGTTACCTACAAGTTTTCTCATCCATGATTGTTCTTGAATATTTCATGGAAATACAGGGTGTGTGGTAGGGATGAGAAGTTCAACAATGGTTAAAGAAAGAGAGAGCATGAAGAGATGACAAATTAGCAAAGCCATTAATTGTGGCAGCATCATCAAGACACACCAAGGTTTCATCCACATGACATATTTTTAAAGCAGGAAAGATCACCATGGTCTAATTTGTTGATGGCTTCATGAAAAGACTCACTGAAAAGTATCTATCATGGAGACAAACACAATTAATCCTGGGCTGTGCAGCCACTCAAGTGGTTGACAAAATTGTTGGGTCAATCTCTATTTAACAAGGGTTGGAGATGGTGTGGGGAGAAATATGGACATGGGAAGCTAAAAATACCTCAGGAGGGTATGGCAGAGAAGACCTGAAACATCCCCAAATCCATGATTGTCTCTGCTGTCCCCAAAAACCTCCAAAAAACCCTCTTCCATAATTATTTTTCTATTTGGAAAGCTTTTTTCCTAGCATCCATCTTAAACCTTTGCTGGTTATGAAGTTGGTCTTCAACAACGATGTCCCCAGTAGATATGGAAAATAACTCATCACATCCTCTCTACAACAAGATGTCCTTTATTCTAAGATCTTCTCATGCTTCAACTTGCTCTTTCTAAGCTCAACCAGCCCAAGGTTTAAACCTTCCTTTAAAGGTCACCATTTTCCAAACCTCTCAACACTCCCCAGACGGCCACAGATTGCCTGCAGAGTTTTAAAGTACATCACCCAAACCTGAGCCCTATTCTCCAGCTGTGGCCTCATCAGCATCAAGTGGAGAAGAACTCCTCTCTCCATGCGATGCTACACTTGACACTTCAATTAACCCAGAAATATTTGCCTTTTTCTTCATTGTGCTTTTGGTTATGGGATCCACCATCTCTTCCAGAGAGGATCTCTCCCAGATCCTCTTTTGGCAACAATGCTGTCAAGCCCAAATCCTCCTCAAGTTGTATTCAGGCATTTGAAGGTCTCTTGTTCACATCTCCTTCCCTTCATTTCACTTTATCTTGGCAATTTAGTATCAATTCTCCAATTCTCTGGATTCTTCCTTCCCATGTTCTTCCCAGGATGGTGACACCTGCAGATTTGCTAACTGTACCTTCCACTTTATTTTCTTAGTCATTTAGAAAATGAGAGTTGGGTTTTATCTCCAGCTTTGTTGCTAAGAGACTTTGGGTGAACTGTTTATGCTGTTCCCCTACGTGATGGGGAGAAGGAAAAGCTGAGGAACATGCAAGCACCAAGACCCTGTGGTATCGAGCTGGTGAGATGAGGAGAGAAACTCCCCAAAGGGCTGGTGGGTTGGCAACACAGACTCCACTTGGGGAAGAAAAATCCATGTAATGAGTTCCCAATCAATCAATCCCTGTACCTTCCTCTTTATTTTCTGTTCCCCTACATGATGGGGAGAAGGAAAAGGTGAGGAACATGCAAGCACCAAGACCCTGCGGTATTGAGCTGGTGAGATGGGGAGAAGAACTCCCCAAAGGGCTGGTGGGTTGGGATGGGGACAGGGAGGGTCACTCACCAGTGATGGGCACGGGCAACACAGACTCCACTTGGGGAAGGAAAATCCATGTAATGAGTTCCCAATCAATCAATCAGAGTAGGACAGTGAGACACACCAACCACATCTGACAGCACCTTCCCCCACCCCTCCCTTCTTCCCGGGCTCCCAGCACTTTGCTCCCCATTTCTCTCCCTTCTCCCCCAGGGCACAGGGGACAGGGAATGGGGGTTCAGTCACTTCATCTGCTGCTCTTTCCTCCATGAGATCCCTCCCGTGGGCTGAAAGAGTCCAGGGACAAAGTGTTCCAACATGGGCTTCCCATGGAGTCATGGACCGATCAGCTCCCAGCTCCAGCACAGGGTCCTCCATGGGCTGGAGATGGGTCTCTACTCCAGGAGACCTCCTCCCAACTGCTGTGGCATGAGCATCTCTGGGGTCTTCTGCTGTGTCATGACCTCTCCACATAGTCACAGCTGCCTTCAAGCATCTACTGTTAACCTCCATGGGCTGCAGGGGAGTCCCATTCACCTCCTCTCATTCTTCTCCTCGCTGACCTGGTTGTCTCTCTCACATCCCCCTCCTCTCTCCTCCAGTCTTTCATTGCTCTTGATGTTTTTGGATCCCTCTCCCTTTCCAAACCAGTTCTTCCCTCATAAATATGGATTCCCAGAGCTGTTTCCCCATCACTATTGTCTCATCTTGGGCTGGAGGTGGGTCCACCTTGGAGCCAGGGGAGTTTCTCAAAGCTTCTCACAGGAGGCATTGCTGTAGCCCCTTCCCTCACCATAAAAAAAACCACCTCTCCCAACAAACAAGCCACCCTGTGAGCTCCTGACCTGGGAAGAACTTCGTGGAGAACCCAAAGTCCTCTCCTTGCAGCACCTCAAACCCGCCTCCTTATTTCCATGGGTTTTATTCCGATATAAATGCCAAGTCCTCAGATATTTTACACCTTGGTGTAAATCTTTCAAGCAGTAGCCAGCATAGTAGTACTTATTCTACTCAATATTTCAGTCAAAGGTTTATTTAGGGCAATCCTTTTATTAATATTACTATTAATAATTCCACCTGAAAGTTCTTCTTTGTCATGAGAAGGAAGTTCTCCTCAAGATCAGCTTGAAAACCTAATGAGCACCCATCGTGACATTAATTAGGACTCTATTAGCTGCTTTGTTATCAACACCACTAATATAATAATACACCTCCAAATCTTTCACTTACAGAGATTATTATTCCCATTAATCATTTAATAATTATCATACAGGCGTTGGGATCTTCTCAAAGGATCTAATCTTGGAAGCTTTTCTTCAGGCTGTGTTTAATTCAGTAGAAAATTGAGAAATATTAAGGTGAAGTTTTTAAATCACACCCTGTGCTTCCAAAAAAAAATATAAAATCAATATTATTTATCCAATCTTAATTCTATAAAATAAAAGCAAACGAGTTATTAACATGGCAAGACCATGACTATTGACTTTGTGTCCATCCCTTGGGAATTTTCAACTACAAGACGAGAAAAATCAAACCAGGTGCTAAAAAGCATGTGAATATATCGCATTTTTGCAGAACTTCCAAGCTGTAGAGGTCAACTTGGTCATTGAGGAGGGAGAACTACACCACAGCCCACCATACCCACCACTAGATAGTTCTAGATGGCCTCTTTAACTGATTGGCATATGGATTTGCAAGTCATCTGGAAGTGCCCCAGCTGTTTCACAGCTTCTTTCTTTTGGTCAATTGTCTTTTTTCCTTCTCCTTCAAAATGAGGAAGAGTTGGACATCATTTCAGATGCTCAGGCCAATTTGTAGAACACAATACAGATCTTTAGATCCTTGAAACAAGAGCTCTCAGGTCCATCCCCTCCCCTTAGATCCCAGAATGGCCTCAATTGGAAAAGACCTTGAAGATCATGGAGTCCAACCATGAACCCAACACTGACAAGTCCCCAACTGACCCATGTCCCTCAGCACTATGTCTACACGACTCTTCAATCCCTCCAGGGATGGGGACTCCACCACTGCCCTGGGCAACCCCTTCCAATGCCTCAGAACCCTTGCAGCAAAGAAATTCTTCCTCACATCCCATCTCAACTGCCCTGGCCACAACTGGAGCCCATTTCCTCTTGGCCTGGCCCTTGGGCCTTGGTTGAACAGACCCACCCCCACCTCTCTCCACCCTCCTCCAAGGGACTTGCACAGAGCCACAAGGTCTCCCCTCAGCCTCCTTTTCTCCAGGCTCAACACCCCCAGTTCCCTCAGCCACAAGGGAACTCAGCACACTTGTGCTCCAGACCCTTCCCCAGCTCCGTTCCCTTCTCTGGACACGCTCCAGCACCTCCATGTCCTTCTTGGACTCAGGGGCCCAACACTTAACACTGAAGCAGGGAACACACATGGAGTAAAGAGGAACTTAGGGACTGAACTCAAGCCACCCAGCACCAAGGAGCAAGTGAGTAGCACCTCCCAGATGTTCAAAGACCTCAAGGAATTTCACAGCCATAGGGATACACAACACCTGGAGGAAAAGCACATCTTGAAGCTTCTTCCAAATGTCACCTTTTTGCTTAACGGTGAAACTTGTGTCCATTCCCAGTAGTGGCATTACTCCTATCACCACAACGTGGTGTCACCCATGACTGGGCAACGTTGAGGGATCAGGATCAGCTTGAGTCAACAACCACCACAGGGTAACACCAGTAATTATCACGCTGACCAAGAAGGAACAAAGCAAAACTCCAGCAGTAGGAGAGCCCAGAATTGTCTACAGTTACCTACATGTGCACATATGGTACTTTGAAACCTAATGATGCCCACTCAAAAGCAGCCTTGGTGCTCATCCAAGTTGGAAATTACTCATAGAAGATGGAGGAAAAAGCCTAATGTCATCTCTTGAGTAGATAATGTAGCTTCACTAATGGAATAAGGCTGGAGAGGAACAGCTCGTTGGTTTCTGTAATGTGTCACACATATTTGCTCAGGAACATCTAATTATTGGGTTTTCAACATCTTTTTGTTGGAGTCTCCTTCTCTGGAGATGTTCAAAACCCACCTGGATGTTATCCTATGCAACCTGTTCTAGATGAACCTGCTTTAGCAGGAGGGTTGGACTGGATGATCTCCAAAAGTCCTTTCCAACCCCCACCATTCTGTGAGCTGCACCATGGATCTCTCAAGCAGAACAGGTTGGGTTGGCTTGGTGGAGAGCAAGCTCAGGAACCCCATTGCAGGTCTGCCAGTGATTCATGTGTGCCCCAAACCTCCCTAGATCCTTTCTGCAGCAAAAGTAGCTTAGATCAGCCCTAGGTTTATGCAATTGAATTAATCCCTTCATCAGAAACTCAACCTCTACATCAAACAAAATCCCTCTGTGCAATTTCACTGCATGGCCCAGATTGGAAAAGCCCTTTAAGATCATTGAATCCAATCATTGACCCAACACTGACAAGTCCTCAACTAACCCATGTCCCTCAGCACTGTGTCTACATATCTCTCACAAAATAAACAATCTTCCTGGGATACCTTTCCCCAATCACTGCCACTGTGAACATCCTACACCACCCAGATATTTTTCCCCCCACCCCTCTCTCTACAGCTGGAAGAAGAAGAAGAAACAGTTGACAGATCTACTCATGGCATGTTCACTAGTCTACCAGTAATGACAGGTATCAGAGGAACCCAGGGAGACCTTGGCAATGTGTCAGAGAGGGATATCATCATATGGACCAGTTAGAACAAGTCCAGAGAAGGGCCACCAGGATGATGCGAGGGCTGGAGCAGCTCTGCTGTGAGGACAGGCTGAGAGAGTTGGGGCTGTTCAGCCTGGAGAAGAGAAGGCTCCGGGGAGACCTTCTAGTGGCCTCCCAGTACCTGAAGGGGCTCCAGGAAGGCTGGGGAGGGACTTTTCATAAGGGCAGTTAATGACAGAAGAAGGGGAAATGTGTTTAAGCTGAAAGAGGGGAGGTTTAGATGAGATATTAGGAAGAAATTCTTCACTGTGAGGGTGGTCAGACACTGGAACAGGTTGCCCAAGGAAGTTGTGGATGCCCCCTCCCTGGAAGTGTTCTCGGCCAGGGTGGATGAGGCTTTGAGCAACCTGGTCTAGTGGAAGGTGTCCCTGCTGCTGGCAGGGGGGTTGGGACTGGATGAGCTTGAAGGTCCCTTCCAATCCAAACCATTCCATGATTCTATATCCTCAGTAGGTGCAAGTGGAAACGGTGTTCCAATCCAGATAGATTGATGCAGCCGCTGTTGCATAGAGACCAGACTGGAGATCTTGCAACTCTAATTTCATATCCTTCAAAAAAGGTGCCAACTTGTCAACCAGGGAAGAATTTGACAGCTATAAAGTGGTACATAATCTCCTAGACCTACATGAATCAGCCCTGAAGAAATTCAACTGTAAAGAGTAGATAAAGGCTGAAGAATTCCCACCTGTCTTAGATACTTTCATACCTAGATCGTCGCTACCCGCTAGATACCAATTCCAGGAGGTAGGAATCTTCTCTCCACTCTTAGAAATGATAATGTGGGAAAAGATTTACATAAATGTCAGGTTTTTCAATCATAAAGAGCTGCAAGAAAAGACACCACGTGACAGGCTCGTTACCTGTCAGCACCAGAGGAAATTTGAATTAAACACAAAGCTCACCAAAACCTGGCAACCAACAACGAGAAGATGACCAAAAATCATTTCCTTCTACTCATTTCAAGGAAAAATAACAATAACATAATTATTCACTTAATTATCTGACACATAGGGAGAAAACAAAGCCTTGGGGTGAAACCCATGAAGGCCAAAGGTCTTACACTGCAGGGAGGAACTCAGCTGCTGAAGACACCTCAGAAGTTTGCCATTAAAGTGGGGAGGATGAAACAACAAGGTTGGATGTATCTGTGAGGAAGATACTTTCAGCTGCTCAGAAATCTCCCCAAAGTCTGGTTAATAGGAACATAGACATCAGAATCCGTAGGAATTTACACCTCCCAAGTTCCCCCTTCCAAGAGCTGAAGGGGGCCTACAAGAAAGCTGGAGAAGGACTTTTCATAAGGGCAATTAATGACAAAACAAGGGGAAATGGGTTTAAACTGAAAGAGGGGAGGTTTAGATGAGATATTAGGAAGAAGTTCTTCACTGTGAGGGTGGTCAGACACTGGAACAGGTTGCCCAAGGAAGTTGTAGATACCCCCTCCCTGGAAGTGTTCTCAGCCAGGTTGGATGAGGCTTTGAGCAACCTGGTCTAGTGGAAGGTGTCCCTGCTGCTGGCAGGGGGCTTGGAACTGGATGAGCTTGAAGGTCCCTTCCAACCCAAACCATTCTATGATTCTATGTATCTCCCCAGAAGTATATGATGTACCATGTACCTCCAGTTTAGCTCTCCAGGGCCAGGAGTGTTCAGATCACCATCACCCCACAAAGGCACCTCACTTGTCACAAGGACAGAGATATCTTTAGTCTTTCCTACAGACACTATTAACTTTATGTAAAAAATACTATATTTTGTCAGAGAAAAGGACAGTTTTGGGCCACTTACTCCAAGAAAGTCATGGAGGCCTTGGAGCATGTTTAAAAAGCAGCAATGAAGCTGGGGAAGGGTCTGGAGAACAAGTCTGATGAGGAGCAGCTGAAGGAACTGGGGTTGTTGAGCCTGGAGAAAAGGAGGCTGAGGGGAGACCTTGTGGCTCTGTGCAAGTCCCTTGGAGGAGGGTGGAGAGAGGTGGGGGTGGGTCTGTTCAACCAGGAACAAGGGGCAGAACAAGAGGAAATGGCCTCCAGTTACACCAGGGGAGGTTTAGGTTGGATATTAGTAAAAACTTCTTCACCAAAGGAGTGGTCAGACATTGGAACAGGCTGCCCCAGGGCAGTGGTGGAGTCCCCATCCCTGGAGGTGCTCAAGAAACATGTAGATGTAGCACTCAGGGATATGGTTTAGTAGGGATGAGTTGATGGTTGGACTCGATCATAAATGTCTTCTCCAGTCTTAATGATTCTCAGCCCATGTGGTCTAACAAAAAGGCAGGAAGGAAGGTTAATCACCAACCCTTACTCCACAGAGTACTCAAGGGGTTTGGACAAGAAGGACCTACCATCTAAACAGAGATGAATGAAGTCCCATCTGGAAAACATGCCTTCATATGATGATACAAATACATCAGGATTGTATTTGGGTTTGGTTTTATTTTGTAGACACCACTGGGGAGAGATCCTACGTGATGGAAACAGCATGCAAACATGGTCCTTCAAACAGAGCCGTGAATGCTTTTCCTTTTGTTTCCAAGGGCAATAACACGCTCCCTCAAGAGCGTTGAGTGTTTAAACCATCTGAAGAGCTAACAACACTTCAGAGAAGAGGATCTGGCAAGCAGAGGTTAAATCACTCGCCCACAGTTATGTTGCAAGGCAGCTTCAGAGATGGCAAAGTGGGATGAGCCTTGATTCCAGCACTACCCTCTTCTTCTAGTGCTGAGGGTCGCGTGGCATGATGGAGAAACCATGAAACAAGGGCAATTGCAAGTGCCTGCTAGTTCTCTGGAGGAGCCTGGAGCTTCACTTGAAGTGCTGCTGACAATTTAATGGTATCAAACACAAATCAAGCATTTTCTCATGCCAGCAGCTCACTTTCCCTTTCCTCCAACCCATTTGAAAGTCAATATTCCATCGCTACAACGCAGGTCAAAAGCACAACCTTCCTGATTCAGAGTAAATGGAGTAGTTTCTCTTTTGAAGGATAACCACATAAAAGCTGGGAAGGATTTCTGGTAGCACAGAAACAACCATCTCCAGGTCTGATGGCAACCAGAGGAATAGACCACACACTGCAGCACAAAGTAGAGCACTGGAACAGGCTGCCCAGGGAGGGTGTGGAGTCTCCTTCTCTGGAGACATTCAAAACCCACCTGGACGCCTTCCTGTGTGATCTCATTTAGGTTCCTGCTCTGGCAGGGGGGTTGGACTGGATGATCTTTCGAGGTCCCTTCCAATCCCCAACATTCTGTGATTCTGTATGTAGAGCAGGAGGCAATAAAGCATCTCTCCAAACTGGAATGATGAGCTACAAACTTCACTGCAACTAAAGGGACATCTTAATCCTGAACTGGGAGATGTGATGATCGCAAATGGAAGGGGACTGATCCAGATGAGCAGGTCCACCTAAGACAGGTGAATAAATGCTCTCCAGGACTGGGAGACACTTCCCAGCCCATACTTTCTGCTGTAGGCAATCCAAAGTTCATAGAAACAGAGAATTGCCTAGATTGGAAAAGCCCTTTAAGATCATCAAGCCCAATCACACAAGTTCTCAGAGCCACAAGGTCTCCCCTCAGCCTCCTTTTCTCCAGGCTCAACACCCCCAGTTCCCTCAGCCACAAGGGAACTCAGCACACTTGTGCTCCAGACCCTTCCCCAGCTCCGTTCCCTTCTCTGGACACGCTCCAGCACCTCCATGTCCTTCTTGGACTCAGGGGCCCAACACTGACCAACACCCAGAGCTCTCCAGAACATTGTCTTCTACAGAAAATACAGTCCCAAATGTTCAACCTCCTTTTATTTCTTCTTCTTTTTCTCCAAGTGCTGCTCCATGGGATTCCTGCAAATTGGTTTCTAGTGGAGTTATGGTTGTTTCTTCTGACAATCTTTTATATTTTCACTTTCTCTAACATGACACTCAAATAAAAAAGAGAGAGATCTCAGAAAAGTCTGGTCTGTGCATCCCTGTCGTGCGGTTGTTGTTTGTTGAGGCAGAAAACTGCAGCAATCCCATCTGGGGGTTCAATTATATTCTGTCTCTCAGCTGAAGCACAACTTCAAGAGTCTGAAGGTGCTTTAGTTTCATAGTATAAAAAATATTTCCATTTTTTATTTTTTTTATTTTAAGCACTGGTAAAAATCCATTATCGTGACATTTGCCCCTCTGCTCTGCTCCTGTAAGGCCCCACCTGGAGTACTGTATCCAGTTCTGGAGCCCCCAGCACAAGAGAGACCTTGAGCAGCTAGAACAAGTCCAGAGAAAGGCCACCAGGATGATGCGAGGGCTGGAGCAGCTCTGCTGTGAGGACAGGCTGAGAGAGTTGGGGCTGTTCAGCCTGGAGAAGAGAA
>NW_010294927.1:12938-18785 GCF_000700745.2 Antrostomus carolinensis
AAGGTCCCTTCCCACCCAAACCAGTCTGGGATTCTATGATTCTTGTCTCAACTCACTTTTTAATATCAAAAGCAAGGAGGCCACCTTCCACTTTCCCAGGTGAGATGACACGAAAGCAAAGTTATTGCAATTCTACTGAAAAATATAAAATAGGAATTTAATATCACACAGAATCACTTCGATTGGAAAAACCCTTTAAGACCATGGAGTCCAACCATGAACCCAACACAGACCAGTCCCCCACTAACCCATGTCCCTCAGCACTATGTCTACACGACTCTTCAATCCCTCCAGGGATGGGGACTCCACCACTGCCCTGGGCAACCCCTTCCAATGCCTCAGAACCCTTGCAGCAAAGAAATTCTTCCTCACATCCCATCTCAACTGCCCTGGCCACAACTGGAGCCCATTTCCTCTTGGCCTGTCCCTTGGGCCTTGGTTGAACAGACCCACCCCCACCTCTCTCCACCCTCCTCCAAGGGACTTGCACAGAGCCACAAGGTCTCCCCTCAGCCTCCTTTTCTCCAGGCTCAACACCCCCAGTTCCCTCAGCCACAAGGGAACTCAGCACACTTGTGCTCCAGACCCTTCCCCAGCTCCGTTGCCCTTCTCTGGACATGCTCCAGCACCAACATGTCCTTCTTGTATTGATTGCACAGCTGTGGTAAATCCCATCCTGCACATCAGTCTGTCTCCAACAGCTGATGGTGCTTGACAGTTCAGAAGTAACAAGGCAGGGAAAAAAGCCAACCCTGGCAAGCAAATTACAGCATAACCTGCTGATGACAGTCCCAAGGAGACTGGTAGAGGATTCATGTTCATCACTAATCTCCACCAGGCAAAATGCTTCTTCACCGTAAGGATCCTAAAGTTAAATCCACAGCGAGCAGTGCTGAGCTAAGCTGCTCCTCACCTGGAAATTATGGGCTTCTCTTCGAAGCTCCTTGCACCTTTTGACTTTGTGTGGCCTCCAAGATAATCTCAGTGCTCTTTTTGCTGTGGGAAACCAACACTAGCAGACCTCTGCTTGGGAATGATCCTAGGATACTGAGCCAGATTGCATCGGGGCAACTGTGAGAACACCACCCAGGCTCTTGAACAGATTTTGTTCTCCTAGGCAGTTGCCACCAAACATGAGTTAGGACAGGGACAGTCGTGCTACCCCTGAAAATACTTCAGGAACAAGGCAAACAACACAACTGGTGAAGGGTTTAGAGGGGCAGGGTGTGAGGAGAGGCTGAAGGCACTTGGGTTGTTCAGCCTGGAGACTGAGAGGAGATCTCCTGGGGGTCTAGAACTTCCTCCCAAGGGGCAGAGGAGGGGCAGGCGCTGATCTCTTCTCTCTGGCCACCAACAAATGCCAGGAGCAGAGGGAATGGCAGGAAGATGTGGCAGGGGAGGGTGAGGTTGACCATGAGGAAAAGGTTCTTGAGGCACCCAGAGGGTGGTGGAGCACTGGAACAGGCTCCCCAGGGAGGTGCTCATGGCACCAAGCCTGACAAGATGCCAGCAGCATTTGGCCAACATGTGCCCTCAGGGACACGGTCTGAATGTTGGGCTTGTCCTGTGCAGGGACAGGAACTGGACTGGATGATGTTGTGGGTCCAACTCACAACATTCAATGGTTCTATGATTCTAACTCATCTCAGAGTCCATCCTGCTCTTTTTCTGCAAGAGCAGCTTATGTCTCACCAAATCCTGGTCCTACACTTTACCTCCCCAGCATCTCTGTATCCCCACCTTTGAGCATCCCATCCCCACCACCTCTTGCCTCACCCAACACAAAGGATGAATTCTGGCACCAAGAATAACATCCTCCTCAAGTATCCTGGCTTCATTTCTTTTATTTACAGCTGATTAAAGTGGTTGGCTTTGATCATGATTTCCAAAACACACCAAGCACCTGACAACAGCCATTACCACCTCTGAGGCCACTCTTTATTCTTCTGGAAGTTTACAGGCCCTTTATAACTGTCTTCAGAGGCAACAGAGAATAATTACACCCACGCTAGCTCTCAGCATCAGCTTCTGTCCTCCAGCTCCTCTCTATCTTCTCCTCCTTTGATATATCAAAATGTCCAATCAATTGGCAGACCAGGTTTGGAGAGAAGACATTTTCATCATCAAGTTGACACGTACGACCTTAAGGAAAGTCTTTCTAGTGAACCAATTGGAAGTCAATATTGGAATTTAAGCTGATGAGAAACAGATTGGGTGTTGCTTGTCAAAGCCCTAAAGGCCACATAATAAATGACTCGCTAACAAACAGCTCCAGCTCATTGAAATGCAGATGTTCCTCATGGAAATCTCATCTGCACGGCTTATTCTCCGCTGCCTCCTTACCAGATGTCAATGAATCAGACAGACACGTTCAGTGAAATGAAGTGCAAATACCATGACAAGAAAAATAAAATCAAGGAATGCTTCCCAAGCAGGAGATGTTCAGATGGTCCAAACCAGGCAGATGCAACCAAAAGCTTAATCTGGTTTGATGTTTCATAGAAATATGGTGAGAGATATTCTGATATCAACGCAGTTGAGAAAGGAGAAGGTTTTATACCTACACATCCCTAAGGCTCAGAACCCCCAGGATTACTTCTGCCATCAAACCTTAAAAATATCAGAATACACTTGTTCACCAAGGGATGGGAGAAGTTGAATTATTCAGTGTTGTGACTAAAAATGAGCACAGGGCTCCAGGCAAGACTGTGTGCAACCAGCAAGGAGATGCTGAGCATGGGAGAGTATTCCCTGTACCATGGATCATCTCAACCAGGTATAAACCACTCCATTTCCTTTTTGGCCTGTCCCTTCATTCACTTTGGTTCCTCATGGCTTGCTGGCACCTATCCCAGGCTTACAACCTTCCATGCAATATTGAAACATTTTGGTTGGAAAAGACCTTTAAGATCATCAAGTCCACCCATAAACTTAATATCACAACACTGGGGAAGGGTTTAGAGGGGAAGGGTGTGAGGAGAGGCTGAAGGCACTTGGGTTGTTCAGCCTGGAGAAGAGGAGACTGAGAGGAGATCTCCTGGGGGTCTAGAACTTCCTCCCAAGGGGAAGAGGAGGGCCAGGTGCTGATCTCTTCTCTCTGGCCACCAACGAATGCCAGGAGCAGAGGGAATGGCAGGAAGATGTGGCAGGGGAGGGTGAGGTTGGCCATGAGGAAAAGGTTCTTGAGGCACCCAGAGGGTGGTGGAGCACTGGAACAGGCTCCCCAGGGAGGTGCTCATGGCACCAAGCCTGACAAGATGCCAGCAGCATTTGGCCAACATGTGCCCTCAGGGACATGGTGTGAATGTTGGGATTGTCCTGTGCAGGGACAGGAGCTGGTCTCCATCATCCTGGTGGGTCCAACTCACAACATTCTATGATTCTGGGACTGCCAAGTCCACCTCTACACCACATTCCTAAGCACCACATCCACACAGCTTTTACATCCCTCCAGGGATAGGGACTCCACCAATGCCCTGGGCAGCCTGCCCCAGGATTCTTCTGGTCCAACATGATATCTCTTCATGAAAGCCAAGAGAGAAGCATTAATTTACACCAGCAAAGAACCTGCCAGTATATTTAGTTTCCATTCAGACTTTAGTTTCCATTCCAGACTTCACTCATTGCATTCAAATATCAAGAAGATCTTTTCTGAAGCTGCTATGAAATGTCTTCACTTTCTACACCTCTTAAAAGGAATATCCTCAACTTAAATATCATCTATATATTGGTCTAAATTTCCTTAACTTCATAGAAAAATTAACACCTTGTTTTTGCCATAATTAAAAGCAAATAAAGGGGAAAACACCTCCCTCTACATTTGCATTTCTGCATTTGAAGCACAATTTTTAGATACTCAATTTCATGGTTCTTCCAAGCATCACTCAATAACCTTCTCTCCTGTGCTCCTCACTCCACAAAGGGATTCAAATCCCTTAAACCAGGAAAAAAAACCACCAGAATTGTAGTAATTATGAGTAAAAACTGAAGATAACTAAATATTTCACCAATTATTAGCACTAATAGAATTTAATTTCAAATATGAAGGTAGCTATAGAGTAGAATAAGTCCACCCAGCATACTCACACTGTAGGAGAAGCCAGCAGCAGAGCAGGACCAAAAGAGGTTCCACTCCTCCAGGTTTCTGCTTGAAATACTTGTTGTGTAATGGAGGATAAGACTCACCTGGCCACAAGAAGCTCTGTAGGCAACACACAGAGGTCTTACAGGTGAGCACAGATAAGAGGCAGGTGGCTTTGGTCTCTGCCAAAGCTCCTGTTGGAGAGTGACAGGGCACAACCACCTTCATCAGGTAACCCCATCCTGATGCTGCCTTGTCCTCCTGCTGACTGAAACACAGCGTGGCCACGTGACAATCCCAACCATGGAAATCATCCCCATGGCTCCAGACTAGATTCATCTACCCCAGAAACCAAACAGAAGGGACACAACATTGGGGAAGGGTTTAGAGGGGAAGGGTGTGAGGAGAGGCTGAAGGCACTTGGGTTGTTCAGCCTGGAGAAGAGGAGACTGAGAGGAGATCTCCTGGGGGTCTAGAACTTCCTCCCAAGGGGCAGAGGAGGGGCAGGCGCTGATCTCTTCTCTCTGGCCACCAACGAATGCCAGGAGCAGAGGGAATGGCAGGAAGATCACAAGGTTTACATTTTCTAATCCTATAAGGAGATATCCAGAATAATTTTGATATAGTTCAGGAGGTCGTAGGTCAAAGCTGTCAATGAACCTATTAAAGAACAGCTGAGACTTAAAAAGTCAAGTGCATGTTGGGTAATTTCAGAAAAATCCACATGGGCAATTTTAATCAAAGAATCATAGACTGGTCTGGGTTGGAAGGGACCTGACAGATCCCTTCCACCTGTTCCAACCCCCCTGCCAGCAGCAGGGACACCTTCCACTAGACCAGGTTGCTCAAAGCCTCATCCAACCTGGCCGAGAACACTTCCAGGGAGGAGCAGCCACAGCTTCTCTGGCCAACCTGGGACACTGGCTCACCACCCTCACACCAAACAATTTCTTCCTCACATCTCAGCTCCATCTCCCCTCTGACACTTTCAAGCCATCACCCCTTGTTCTCTCACTCCCTGCCCTGGGCCAAAGTCCCTCCCCAGCCTTCCTGGAGCCCCTTCAGGTACTGGGAGGCCACTAGAAGGTCTCCCCGGAGCCTTCTCTTCTCCAGGCTGAACAGCCCCAACTCTCTCAGCCTGTCCTCACAGCAGAGCTGCTCCAGCCCTCGCATCATCCTGGTGGCCTCTGCTGGACTCGTTCTACCAGGTCCAGGTTCTAATGGTTCACAGATGATGTCCCTCACAAGTATTGTAGCTCAGATAACCACCTCGTTGTGTCAAATCTCCTCTTCTTTGGCTTCTCTGCCTCCGGTACAATCATTTTTCAACCTCGTTAAAAGCTTCTGTTATAGAAATCGCCAAATCTATTAGTACATCTTAATTACAACATCTTGAGCCTCTTGTGGGACAAAATTGTCATGATTTATATGATACTCAAAAGGATATTTTTACATTAGTAAGCAATTAAAGGACTAAAGAGCACCCACGGGACCTTTAGAAAACCATGGCTGGACCACCATGATTGTGAATTATATGGAGTGGCATTTTATTTACAGAACCTTTATGAAAGGAGAATACCTTGTCAAAACATTTGCATAAATAATGTGAATAAATGTGTGTAGGAAAAGCAGCATTAATGGCTCGAAGTGATGATGAAAGGAAATCATAAAGGAGGAAAAAAAATAGAAATACAAATGATCCCTGATAAGGTCACAAAGAGAAGATGATCACAGAGGCTGCATCAGGAGAAGCGTGGGCAGCAGGT
>NW_010294928.1:0-2313 GCF_000700745.2 Antrostomus carolinensis
TGTTCGCATTGCACTTCACAACTACTGCATTTCACAATCCCGTAGAAGCGGGAACCTCCTAAGTGGAGAATGACATCAGCAGGGTCATACACTAACAACTCAAGACAGTAATAGTCCTCTGATTAAGTCTTGCTGTTTCACCTTCCACAGTTACAGACCTTTTCCATATCATCCTGCTATTATTCACTGTCCCATTATAGACCCTCACGGTTTATCCCTCCAGTGAATCTTTCAGAAGGTGCCAAGATGTGCCCAGAAGAGGATGATAAAATTCATTGCTTCCCACAGAGTTTTCACATTGTTTTAGATTCTTTCATTCATTTTACTGTTGTTCACATTGCAATTCATCTCAGTTAGAAACCTGTTAGCTCTGTGGGTGTTGTACATGAGCAATGATCATGCAAGCAGGCCATATGGGCCCCATCTGCTTCCAAGGAAGCAATGACAGTTTGACCATTGACTTCAAAGGTAACAAGACCATGCCCTTCATAAACAAAAAGCACAAAATTTCCTAAATAGGCAGCAGGTGCACAGGAGGACAGAGAGGCAAAGTAGGACTCTCCAGAGTTACCCACAGGATCTGTAAGAGTGTGCCAGTCCAGTGTTTTAGTGGTGTAAAGTCTCCAGTTCACTACCTACTGCCTGGTATTTCTAGTATAAACACTATCAATTTAATCCATTCTTCTACTGAGTCATGCTCCATTTTTGTTGTTGTCTTTACTCTGTCTATTTACCTCCTAGCATGCGACTGAAAAGCACAATTCAAATTTAATTTATGGTTCCTGACTGACCTTCATAACTTGCTTACAGTGAAAGAGTTATACTGAAATCCTGGCCACTTGTGCCAGGAAAATGACTGAACAATGACCTTGAATTTGGGGGGGTTTGTTCATTTGTTTCTTTAAAAAATTTCTAGATTTATTATTACATTTTACATTAGCTGAAGAGCTGATCCCAGTTTTATACTTATTAATTCATTCATAGAGATGTCTAATGTTGGAAAAATATTACAGAAATGCAATGCAATAATGGAGGAGGGTAAAACTTAAGATGGGATTAAAAAGAGAAATGAGAATAACGTTTGGACTTGTTTTGCTAATGTACTAAGTAATGAAACGACCTAGACCTTTTCTATAATTCAGATACATATCACCAGTTTTGTTAATCAAGTGTGGCCTTCCAGGTTAAGATCTACTAGCAAAACTAAAGTTAAAAACACTCCAAAATCCTCACCTTCACACTGATGGGATGTCATACCCATCCAACACTGTGTCTAAGCACTGACCCTCAGGGTAAGATCTAATGCTAATGAGAAATATTTATCTGGACACTGAAAGCTGCTTTACCCAGCACTATTTTTCCTAACTGGTTGCTGGTCTTTAAGGAACATCCTAGAAGTGTTCTACTTGATCTACATTTTATGCTCCATTTCTTTTTTTATAGATTTTTTTTTCATATTTCAGAAAAACTAGTTTTAAATATTGTGTTCCACATTATGTAGACAGATTTTTTTTTTTTCCTTTTCACAGAGGATGGTCTACAGCTGTACTTTATTGTATCAAAGGGATGCCCTCATTGAGGACATTCACTTCAGTGTAGGTAAGTCCCTGTTTGGGAGGAGAATCACGACAAAAAAGGACCAGCGAGGGCTCTTTTTGGAGCTCTTTTGGGACCTTTCTGATCCAGGAAAGCAGCTAGCCTGTGCCAGGGACCGGCAGCTTGTGGGTGGGCTGCTGAGGTGGCAGGGACAGAGTCAGCACCACTGGTGGCAGACCTAAATGAGCTGAAAATGCACCGATGGTCACCACCCTCACCCCCATAAAGGGCTGCCCTAGGGAGTGCCAGCTACCAGGAGCGTGAATTGAGCAGGAAAACAGAGCATGGCACACCAGCCAGAGCCTGGCGTGGTAGTTTGTGTGGACAGGGCATGCAGGGCAGGGTGTTGCAGTCTGCCCACAGCAGACCTGCCCATAGCAGACCTGCCCATAAGTCAGGTAAGCCCTTGAGGTCTCAGCCAGAATGGTTGGCACTTGCCTCCGAGCTCAAAGGGCTGCAGCTACCAGAGCTAATGCAGCCTCCCAGACAGAGCACCACTGGGAACAAACACCCACCCAGCTGTCTGGCTGCTGAGTGTGCCATCCTGTCACAGTGGGGTGTTACAGCAGCCATGAGCAGGGTTGCAGGAAGTGTGAGCAGGTAGAGGAACTTCTCCGCTTAGTGACTGAGCTCCGGGAGGAGGTCACCAGGCTGAGAAGTATCAGTGAAAGTGAGAAAGAAATAGCTTATTGGGACTGCACCTTGACCTCCCTAAGA
>NW_010294929.1:0-1548 GCF_000700745.2 Antrostomus carolinensis
CCAACATATACCATTCTATGATTCTATGAAAAATCACTTATAGTGTAAACCTACTTGTAGGATAAGAGTAACTAGACTAACTTTGTTTAAAAACAGTCTTTTTTTTTTTTTGTGGTACCCATCCCAGCTTATTCTCCAGGTGCATTTGCTGAAGATGTGGGCTCCCTGGCTGCAGTGTGTGAAAGTTTAGGCACCACAGCACTGAGTCTAGCCCCATGCCATTTCACATTCAGCTTATGCTGGTTTAATATCAGCTTGCTCTCCTTTAATATCCTGAAGCTCTGCCCCCAGTGCCCTTTGGGAACCAGTTCTTCAGTACTCTGTCTGAACATCTGCATCTGCAAACCTGCCCTCTTGCACAAAATCTAATAATGTGTGAGGCAGAGAAGAAAAAAAAGTCTAGAGAAGTTTTTCTGCTTCCATACTGAGAGAGGACCCCTACACCCCCACAGCTGAAGAACTGAGTAAAAATGAGCATTTTTTAACTTTTCTGCTAGATTGAGAGATCAAAAGAATGACTAATTGACCAGACTTGAGTGGGTCTAATTGACTTCAGCCCTAGAGTTATTCACTGTTCTGCACCTGTTTTGGAAAGCCAGTTCCAGGCTTGATCCAAAGCTCTATATTGACTTTAGTTTTCATCAGGACTCGCAATTCCAACTGAAATGGACCATTTCTTGCTGATTAGTGAACTTCATTGCAGTGCCTTGGCCCTTTGATAATGTTTTAAGTAATTTCTGAAACTTCATAATGAAGTTGATATAAAGCATTATTGAGTACATCTGAGTGCTAGCAAGACACTAAAGAATATACTGTAGGCCATGTGTAGAACCTGGGTATAGCACAGCACGAGGCTACTTTGATGTAAACAAAAATCCAAATATCTAAAATTCCCATTTTACTACTTTTTTTTTTTACACAATGTGGGAAAACCAGCTGCATTAGATTCTCTGCTTTAGAAGTGCTCAGTTTTCAGTAGTCAAATAGTTTTATCAACCTTTTTTATTAATATTTCTAGCCTTGTAGCTGAAAATGAGAAACTATTTTGGTCTTATGGTGATTTCATAGGATATTCCAGTGGGCTGAGATCTTTCATCAACCATTTCTTAACTTCATTCTGCGTGATGCATCTCAGTCTTATTTAACCTGTAGGTTGTGCAGTACGTGGAGAGGCTTGGAGTCCAGCCTCACAAGAAGTATCTGACTGATTTTAGGGAAATTTTCAGATTTGTTTGTCTTGCCATCATCCACTTGAACCTTCTGCTCTCTTCTCCAGGTTCTGGGTGCAACAGGAGGTCTGCAGCATCTCTCAGGTGAGCAGTGTGCCTCGCGGGAAGGGGTCCTCCCCTCCTCCTCTACCACAGTCCCACAAAGTCTCAAGACTCCCATTTCCTGCTCAATCCCAGGGTCAGAGACACTTGGTCTTACAGCTTCTGTCTGAAGCAAATGATCTTTATAGCACTGAAAGGCTTTGTAAATTGCACACTTACAATTGTGTCAAAACCCTGCATATATGGGACCCTTCCCTTCCCTTCCCTTCCCTTCCCT
>NW_010294930.1:0-46809 GCF_000700745.2 Antrostomus carolinensis
CTCCCCGCCGCGCGGGCGGGCGGCCGCGGGGGTGGCGCGGAGCCCTGTGGGGCGGGAGGGGGTCGGCGTCCGGCCGGACCCTTCAGGAACCGCAAATATCGAGGGTGTGGAGCCGAAACGCGGGCGAGCGGTCAGCGAGGATCCCCTGTAGCAGTTATTCTTAACCACCCGAGTCGTGTCCCAGCGAGCTGAGCTCCTCCAGGCAGTCTTGGTCTCTTGGTTGTATCCCAAGCGCGGATTAAACATGGCGTTACAAGCTGCACTGGTGTGCTTGTGAGTTAGGATGAGGGATTTCACAGCTCCGTAACTGCTGCCGTCACATATATAACATATCTGTAAATCTGGTGATTTAGAGCAGGAAGAACTTTAGCAACAGTGTTATCAAACATTTTATTCTGTTGATTTTTCAGTCACTTATGTGTTCTGTTAATACTTTTTTATTAGCAATATCTTCTACGGTAAGTGTGCAACTTGCACTCTACATTTATATGTATCCACCTCAAATTTCACAGTTTATGAAATAGTGGTCCGAATACCAACAGGTTTGGTCATGACAGGCCTTCCTCCGGTCTCCATCCCAGCCCTCACAGGTGTCTTTGCAGGTCTCCATCCCAGCCCTCACAGGTGTCTTTCCCTGCCCTCTGGTCTCCATCCCAGCCCTCACAGGTGTCTTTCCCTGCCCTCAGGTCTCCATCCCAGCCCTCACAGGTGTCTTTCCCTGCCCTCAGGTCTCCATCCCAGCCCTCACAGGTATCTTTGCCTGCCCTCAGGTCTCCATCCCAGCCCTCACAGGTGTCTTTCCCTGCCCTCAGGTTTCCATCCTAGCCCTCACAGGTATCTTTGACTGCCCTCAGGTTTCCATCCCAGCCCTCACAGGTATCTTTGACTGCCCTCAGGTTTCCATCCCAGCCCTCACTGGTGTTTCAGACTCCGATTGGAAGGTCTGTGGACCAGAAGGGCTTGGCCAGATTTCTCCACAGGTGGGCTGACGAGCACTTACCCAACAACATCTCAGAGTCCCAGGCAAGAATCTTGTAGAGCCAAATGACTAGTACAAGACCAACAAGCCCCCTACCTTTGGCCATATTACTGGACTTCCCTGTTGTTTGCATAATGATTAGGTTAGATGAGCACCTAAATTTAGTCAATCTAATTTTTTTTTTTTTTAAATCACAGTTTTGTTCTTTCTCAGGAGTAGATTTGTTCTTGATTGGTTGATGCAGTGATACTACAGGCCTTCCTTTCTTTGACAAAGAGCTAGCAAACAGGAGACTTGAGGGACAAGGCTCCTCACTTGAGTGAAAGCAAAGTGCAGTTGATCTCTCTAAATCCTTACAATTTGTCAGGAATTGCATCAGAACCCCTGCAGTTGTATAGCATGAAGAGAGAACTCCCTCTGACCTTTTTATATCCTGCTGCTGAACATTAATGGGGAAAATCAGGGCTATTATCTTAGTTTTAGTCAGAGTTGGAAGTGGTTGGAAATTAAAGCAAGCAAAAATACGACCTATGATGAGACAGTTCAGTAGGGACTGAAAAGTGTCATCCTGCAGGTTACATCTGTCCAGTCATGATTTGGATGGCCAACCTTAGATACTACAAAAATATTAGAGGAAAAAGGCTGTAACTAATTTTATGGTTTAATTTACAATTCTTAGAACTGCTCTGGTCATGCTACAAAATTAAGGCTGATTTGTTTGGTTTTTAGATCAACTAAACTGTTAATGAGTGCTGGCAGCAGTGAAGAAGATATAGACGACATTATTGATGAAATCTGTAATGACAGCAGCTTTGTGAAAACACCTCTGGTGAGTAGGAGTCTGGAGAAATGCAGAACGGGTGAGATTCAGCAATGGACAGAAAAACACCATAAACTAAAAGTGGTTTAAGCAAAATACGAACTCAAACAAGCTGTAGGATACGCTTGGAAGATAAAACAGAAATGAAAACAATCCTATAGTGAGGATGTCTCCAGGGATGGAGACTACAGCCTCCCTAAGTAACCTATTCCGGTGTTTGACCACCCCAGAAGAAGTTTTTTCATACATTTAACTGGAATTTCTTGTATTTCAATTTGTGCCCATTGCCTCTCCTCCTGTCAGTGAGTCCCTCTGAGAAGAGTCTGACTACATCTTTATTCTTCCCCATCATGTATTTTTATACATTGATAAGATTCTCCCGACCCTGGTCTTCTCCAGGCTAAACAATTACAGCTCTCTCAGCCTCTACCTGTTTGTCAGATGGTCTAAGTCCTTAATCACCATTATGCCCATGTCTCTTTTGTACTGGACACAGCACTCCAGACATGTCTATGAGACCATATCTGGACTACTCTGTCCAGTTCTGGGCTCTCCAGTACAAGAGGGAGATGGAGCTACTGGAGAGCCTCCAGCAAAAGGCCATGGAGATGATTAAGAGACTGGAGTATCTTTCATATGAGGAGAGGTTGAGAGAGCTGGGACTGTTCAGCCTGGAGAAGAGAAGGCTCCAGGGGGATCTTACCAATGTGTGTAAATGCCTGAGGAGCAGAGTAAAGAAGGGGCCACTACTCTTCTGTAGTGCCTAGTGACAGGACAAGAGGCAACGGGCACAGACAGAAACACACAAAATCCATCTGTACACAAGAAAACACTTCTTTGCTGCGAGTGTGGTCAAACACTGGGACAGGCTGCCCAGGGGTGTTGCAGAGTCTCTGTCTGTGGAGATTTTCAGAACCCAACTGGACAGAGTCTTGGGCAAGCTGCTGAAGCTGACCCTGCTTTGAGCAGGGGGGTTGGCCTAGATGATCTCAAAAGGTCCCTTCCAACCAAAATCATACTGGGATTCTGTCTCAACAGTTCTGAGTAGAGAGGAAGGATTATTTCCCTTGACCTGCTGGCAAGGTCCCTCCTAATGTAGCCAGGATGCTGTTGGCCTTCTGTGCTGCAAGGGCACGTTGCTGGCTCATGGTCAACTTGTCATCAACTGAATTTCCCACAGCCTTCCCTGCAAAGCTGGTCAGCCCTCAGTGTATCTGGTTATTCCTCCCCAGAGGCAGGAGTTCATATTTCCCCTTAGTTAAACTTCAAGAGATTCCTCTCAGCCCATCTTTTGCAGTTTATCGAGGTCCCTCTGAATGGCAGCATAGTCATCTGGCGTACCAACCCCTGCTCCCCGTTTTGTATCATCTGCAAATGACTTCTCCTGTTGCTGCCTTTTATTCTTCCATTGCTTTTTAAATAGAAATTGAAGTCCAACTCTTCAAATCTCACACCTGAAAGCAATAGTGCTGTTGTGCAGGCTGGTAGGAAAAGGTAAGTGAAAAATGTTTTGGCCAGTTGAACACAGCTTGATGATAGCGTGTTGTCAGCCTAATAATATTACTACTGTTTAATCCGTGTCGACATTAACTAAGAGGAAACTATTTAAAGAAGCATTCTTTTTAAAAAAAGACAAAGATAAACAGAAAGATAATTTTGAAGAATTACTAATGTGCTTTCATGTGGTCAAAAATATTTATTATAAATTTATTAATTTTTTAAGTTATTGAAAAACAGCTTCCTTTGCCTTACAGATGTATACATTTATCAGTGCTGCAATATATAGTCCGGTGTGTATTTGGTATAGAGAGTGGTTGTCATAGAGTTTTTCTTTGAACACCTTGCTAATGGAAATTTCAAAATTCTATAATTTGTAAACATTTGGATGCTTTGCCTGTATTTAATAAATATGACTTTAGAAATACCAAGCTGTTAAACTAGGAGAAGCATTGTACTGCTTTCTCCAAAATGTTTTGCTGTAATTTAATATTTTTGAATGAAATCCATATAGATGCTGTCCAGTGTACCTGGGTGGAAGCTCTTCACCATATGGCATAGGAACAAATATTTCAAAAAGGTAAGAAATATGAAATAAAATGTTCTACTTGCTTTATCATTATTTTTATTCTCAGCTGTGTTTCTGTGGTGCTACAGAGTTCTGTGTTTGAACTGGACAGGACAGCCCTACACTCATCTAAACCTGTGGCTGCCTGTAACCGCAGCTGAAGTCAGCTGGTTCCTTCCAGTCCCCTGCTGTTGACCACTAGATCTTTTGTTCATTTGAGGAGTTGAAAGATGTGTGCAAATGAGACATGAGACTCCAAAAATCAGTAACATGTAGTTAAGGAAATTGCTGCTCTAGAGTATTGTTATTTTTCCCTGCCTCTCTTCAGCTTTCTATGTGATGCCAAATATGTGACTTAAATCAGTGGGCTGGTTTAAATCATCCCAGGGTCTGAACTGAAAATAGCCAGAGTGCTTTGCAACTGCAGCTGAACTTAGTAGGAGAGGAACTTTAAAGATTTATCGCCAACATCCTATAGAACATTCTTGCATGTCCATGTAGGATTTTTTGTAGTAGGTAATTATGCACTTGATGCATATTTGGATGCTGGTTAGGTGCCACACCAGTAATGAAGACCAAAGAGAATATATCAAGAGAATATCAGTTTATTTAATGTGTTCAGTGAGGTTAGGAACCTGTAAAAGTAATACATGATCATACAGTTAAAACACATACCATGATGAATGTGCCAGAGATGTAAAAAAATTAAGATTACAGTGTAAGCTTGTTCGTGCTATTTCTGAGTGAGCACTGTACTTTAAAACAGTTCTGATCTGTGTAGGTTCTGTGATTATAACAACTCTTGGAGCTTTCTGTTCTTTTTCAATCAGAACATGTGATCAGCTACATTGTACTGCTTGTGACTTCCGTGTTTCACTTTTCAATGACTACATCTGGGATCAGTCCTGTGATTATCTTTTTTTCAGGTATGTCTGAGGTGGATTTGCTATTAGGATTATGTTACTGTGCTTTGGGGCTTGATAGAGAATGGGAAAGATTAAAAGTCCTGAGCACTCCTGTGTTACCTCAAATGGAGCATGAGTGCAACCTGTTCAGTGATCAGGTGGGAAAGTCTGCAGGGAGAGGGATGCAACATCTCCCATAATCTGTTTTCCTGCCTTTCCATTCTTCCCCCATCTCTGTCCTTCTCTGCTTAAAAAAAAAAAAAAATCAGGTTTCATGGATCAAAAGGCAACTTTACTGCTGAAATAAGCAGATAATCTGTGTGATGGGTTGGCCTCTGGCGTGCCATTGCAGGATGCCTACAAAATGAATGTAGACTGTTCAGCATGTACTTCTCACTATGCCTTCAGTCATGCAGACTGCGATTTTTTCAAGCCAGATTTTCTTTTTTCCAGTAAAAAGTGTTATCCTGTCATGTTCCATGACAATCAAATAGTTTGATTTCTTAACAGACTTCTTTTTGAAGCAAGGTTTGGTTAAATGGTGGGGTGGGATTTTTGTTTTTTCTTATATTGTGATGTCTTTGACTTTAAGTATTTCAAATTTTTTTTAAGATTAAAATTAAGGAATCCTTATTTCCAGTTTCTCTAAAACTGTATCCAATGCCAAGATTTAGTGAAGGATCCTTCACTGGGCATGTTCCTAATACAGGCGTCAAATTTGGATTCCTCTTATTTTAGTAAAGTCTCTGTCTGCGCCCGTTGACTGGTGGAGGTAGTGGCTGTGTTCAGAATATGTGCTTGACCACCAGAGGGTGTGACAGCTGGAGCAGAACAGTAGTGGATAAATCATCTCCTTTTCCAGTATTTTTCTTGTATTACATATTAGGTTTTTTCCTGTATTTTCCTTCCAGTTTCAAAAATCGTATTTCTTTCTGAATGCAGATCTTATTTTCCCATTATTTGAAGCAGAATTAAAAATACAGTGCTGCACTAGTCTCCTGAGATGAGTTTGGTAGCTGGAAAGGTTAAATAAAAAATATGATTCTTTTTTTTTAATCAAAGTCTAAATTATTCTGCTTCTGAGATCTTTAAATTAATAAATTTAAAAAAAAATTACATGAAAGGCATTAGTGCCAGATACTTGTAATGCTGATTAAAATCTGTGATCTTTAGCAAGAAATTTAGCTATTTATTTTGACTAACCTGAATTTTGAAAAGCAAATTTGAAGATTAAACATTTGCCTTCTATGAATAGGTGTCTGACCTCTTTTTCTAAAAATTATTTCTTTTATGTTTGTTTTGGGTTTTTATTGTTTGGCTGGGCTTGTTCATGTCGTTTTTGAGCAATTAAATGGCCAGTATTTGCTGGCCAGGAGGAGGTCATGAGAGCAAGAATACTTAAAATGCTAAATTTTCACTTGTTTTTTGAAACAAATTTTTTTTTGTAATAGCCATACTAATTTTTCATTTGTTGTGTTTGATGCTCGCACGGGAATTATTTGTGGTTTGATGTACATTCTTCCTTTTATGGCCATTTAATTTCAGTCATTTTAACTGAGTAATAGTTCCTGATGAAAAGTTTAACTCTGTAGTTGTACCCATTCTGCATAGGGATTTTTACAGTAAGTTTGATAAGATAAATAAATTTTTAGATAATTTCTTAACACAAGGATTAACTCTACCTGGCTTTCTTGACAACTCTTTCTCTGGAGGTTGGCACAGGGTCTCTAAACCAGACAGAGAACATTGCTTACAAAAACATCAATCTCCAGCTGATCTGAGAATACAGCAACCACGCACCAAGACTGCTCTGAGGAAAGGATTGCCTTCAAAACAGACTTTAAACATATCCCTAAGTTCATTCATGGCAGTGGTGCTCAGAAATGTTCTTGAGAGCTTTTCTGAATTTAAATGGCCTCACTGATCTTTTTTCTTTAAAAAAAAATGCATGATCCTAAACTGAATGCACTTGATTGACAGGAATAACATGCCTGAGCTCAGTAAACTAAGAGCGAAGATGATAAAGAAGAAAGGAGCACGAGCATATGCTTGTCAGTGCAGCTGGAGATCCATTGATGAGTTAACTGACCTCCAAACAGAGCAGCAGCTTCGGTGGGTTTGTGGTAGACATGCGGAATGAAGTCCTCTTGTGTGTGGTACCTGCTTGTGTGGAAGCAGGTCATAAACTTAATTTGTTTCCCACGCAATGGAGACCTGAAGACTTATATCTAGTAACAGATGATAACACCCAGACCTGAACCTGAAAACTTTTTCAATTCAGCTGTCTTGCAAGCAGTATGGAGAGTTGAAATATTAGAAGCAACAACCAATTTGGAGGTTTTATGGAAGCTAAATGAGGTTAAAGCTCATACTCAGCAGTATTAAAGGAAGAGGAAATGGACAGATGTAGGCATGGGGAAAAGCACCTTAAGACTGTTCCTCATATCTAGCAGAGAGCCTTATTTCCTATGTCTGCAAAATCTTGGACTCAAAATGGGCTGGGATACAGCCATGACACACAAACATATGAATTTCTGCACAGAAGTTAATATTGCTGTTCTGCTTTGCTTGTAGCTGTTAATGAGCAAGTGGTTGTAGATCTCTTAAAAATTACTGTGAGATCAACTCTCACCTTGAAGGTTTCAGCACATCCCAAAACTTTACTTTCTTTTACCCACCAGTAGCCAAAAACTGCAGGTGTTGGAAATTTCCTTCCAGTTCCTACTGCTTTCTTCAAAGCACTTTCTGCTGACTAAAGACTTTTACCACAGTGAATTTCTTGGATCTCCCTTCAGCCTTCAATGCAAAAACTGAACACGTTATTGTGCAATTATTAAATATTGTGCAGTTTTAAAGAGATTCTGAAGAATATGTGATTCTTCTACCAGTATTTTCAAGGGAAAAAAGGCTCAGGCTTTTAAGAGTGAGGAAATATACATCCCCACTGATGTTCAAATTTGTATTTTTTTTCAGTTTCACTTCATCTCCACTTCAAAGTACCACATATCCAGAGAGTGTAACTGTCCTGTTTCAACACACTCCCTTCCGCCAGGAACATTGTAAAACTACTTGCAGAATTGCTTTACGTGGTGAATTGTCTTGATTACGGTTAATGTCACTATAGTTCATGAACTCTTTTATTTTCATTAGGTATAAATAACACAGGAGATGGATTTGGGTTTTGGGTGGGCAGAGGGGAAGGAAAGGATTACCAGTCCTGGCAATTACTACCTTGAAAAGTGTCTCAAAATGGGAAATCTGTCAGTATTTTTGCTGTGCTATGTGATACTATAGAGATAAATTCAAAGTTACTTACTTTGTGCAATTCTATACAGAGCCATTTCTTTTTTTGTGACACTTTGCTCATGGCTCTACTCTGTATGTTGGCAATGTGTTCTTTTTCTGACCTCTTCCAAAACAATTGGCATGGTCTTTTGTATAGAGGTCATCTCTTGAATCTGTACCCCTCTGAAAGAGCAGATCCCAGTAGTGACCAGAGGCATAATGTACTCTGCATCCTGCTCACTCTCCCCCTCCATGAGTGTTTTTTAGAACGTGCAAAGGACCAGCAGTGTGCCCGGGAGGTCTGGCAGTGCTTAACATTTGCAATGCTTCAGTGCTCTACAGCGCGTGTTCCAGTGCCACGTGCAGCCTTGTTGGTAGGTTCTGAGGTGAGTTGGCTTTGGAGGGGTACTGCTTGACATAATGGTATAGACATATTTAGGGTCATGTCTTGTTTTCAGTGCAATTGATGTTTCAAGCTCAAGGTTCGACCCCTAGAGCTTAAAACTCTAGGAGACTAAGAGACCCAGAGACTAGTTGATTAATGCTCAATCAGCTACTGGAAGAGGTCCGCTTGCCTTTCTGTCCTTTGTGAAGAGAGAGCCTCTCTGTGGACTGTAAGCAGTAAGTGTTCCTGGGTTTTCCTCAGGTGGACCTGAGAAATTTCCATTCCCAGAGACTATTAGTGCTAATGGTAAGAGAAGAACCCAGCAGTAGTGTGTGATTTATTAACAAGCTCTAGAGAAGAATAAACCTACTTTCAAAAAGTGCAGAGTTGCCTTGGCTTGCCTGTTCCAAGGCCTTTTGAAACTGATGACCAGGTAGCCCCACAAGGATGGGTTTTTGGCCTAGATTTGCACTGGAACTTGTGCCACAATGTAGGGAACAAGTTAAGCTTCCAACTTGTGAGCAGGAAATGGAAAATCCTAACACCCATCTCAGTTCATGAGACCAAGTCTTATGTGACTTGGAAAAGGAGCCTCTCTCCTGTACCCTGTTTTAAACAAACCAACAGAAATAATCACCCCCTCTGGAATAGTTTGCACTACCCGGTGTGGTGAGCAAATCATGTGGAAACAAAGGTTCAAGACATCTGTTCTAGTCATTCTTATGACAAGAAGACAGCCTGCAGCGCTTGAAAAGTGGAGACTAGGAAGGAATTGAGACAAAAGGACTAAGAGTGTAGGAAAAGTAAAATGAATTGACACCAGTATCTATTGACAATATTAGCCAGCATTTCTCCTAGGTCACCTCATCCCTCAGTTTTGTTAGCCTAGAGAGTTGTAGAAAGAGTTATCTTTCTGGACAGATTGTTGTCAGGCAGTTGTATCACTAATGCCATTAAGACTGCACTCCAAGCACTGAAAATGTTAGAAGATAGTCTTAATTGATAGGTGTAAGTGGAAACCTGTGCATTCCCATGAAATCATCATGTTTATTCAAGTGTAGTTAGAATCCCAGAATCAGAATGATTTTTGTAGGAAAAGACCTTTAAGATCATCGAGCCCAACCATAAACTTAACACTGCCAAGTCCACCAGTAAACCATGTCCCTAAGCACCACATCTTCAGGGCTTTTAAATGCTTGCCAACCCTTTCAGTGAAGAAATTTTTCCTAATACCCAGTCTAAATTTTCCCTGGTGCAACTTGAGGCCTTTTCCTCTTGTCCTGTCACTTGTTACATGGGAGAAGAGACCAAGACCCACCTCGTTACAACCTCCTTTCTGGTAGCTGTAGAGAGCAATAAGGCCTCCCCTTACACAGTTCCTGGCTGTACTCTGTATTTTTCTGAGGAGGCTAAGTCTGAATTTACAGAGACAGGAAGGGAAGGTGAGTGGGAAAAAGAAAAAGTGGGTCTATGTGTGTTCTGGGCTGTACTATTCCACGCCAGTTGTTTAAATGAGCAGCTCCCAAGCAGATGTGGAGAATGGCTTCAGTAGGGGGGCTTCCAGACTGCAGGTCTAGAGGGAAAGCGACCCCACTCTGCAACCCAACACTCACCTCACATGGAGAGCTTCACCTGGTCAGTGCAGAGCAGGAAGACATTGATGTGGTCACAGGATACAACAACTCTTTGTCCAAGTGAAGTTTTAAGAAGGTGCAGAAGTAGTGCTTGCTGTATTGGTTTTCATTACAGAATTTAGCATATTTGTAGATCTGAGAATAGTTACTGTGTCATTAAATATAATTACTTTGTCGGATAGAAGAGTGGTATTAAGTGTTTGATTTCCATTCCTTTGCTTTCTTCAGTTACATGTTACAAACCACTCCAAAGTCCTCAAATGAGAAGAATGTAAAGAAAGGAAAAATTAGAGCTTGAATGTTCATTTGATGACAGTATTGTAAGATTGCACAAGGATTCCAAGATGTAGCCCAGACCCTCAGTGATGTTTCCGTGTCAGTTATCTGAGATAGCACGGATTATGTAAAGAATTTTGTTTAAGAATTCCATTCAGCTGTTGTCAAACAGAAGTACTGGAACACAGTTTTGCTAAGTATAAATGTGACCATTGTTTTCCTCCAGTTTTTTGCTTTGGAAGAAATAATACCGTTTCTGTTTGTGAAATGGGCAAGGTGAAAACTTGAGACTTTCTTTTTGCTTGGGTGATATGCTTGGAAATTTTCTGGCCTGCATTATTAATCTGTAGCACATCCCTCAACAAAGCAAAAGCAACAAAGGATGACAAAATGAGAATTCATGCAAAAGCCTTCACTTGGAAACGTGGTCAGTGGTTGGATGTCGTACCAACTTTTCTATGTCTGTGCTCCTGCAGTACTTCTGGATGGGAATCCAGTTCACACAGATGTACATAGTACATTTTGAGAGCTTCTTTTTATCAAATTTTAATGTGCTGTTCTAACTATATCTCACTTGTTTTACCTGCAAACTACGGAGGGTGTTCAACCCAGATACTGAATATAGCTCAGAAGAGTAATCATTAAGGATCTTGCCCTGCTGTAAAGTTTAACTTGCAGAAGCGTAATAGCATTGCATATTGCAAGCTCTGCACTGTGTAAAATTGAATAAAGGTTTTGTTTTTCTGAACACCATTTCAGTCTTGTACTGAAGGTGTTCTGCAACTGCTGGGCCCCGGAAGCTGCCACTCGTTGAAAGACTGCTCACTTCTCTAGTTTCCTGACATGTGAGTCTTTGGGTCATGTAACCAGCACATGTGGTAGTCACACAACAGGAGAGGGACTGTGTTGGGAGCTGCATAAGCCAAGTTTCCTTACTGCCAGGCTCTTTTTGCACAAGACCTGACCAGTTTTGTCTGTTGTGTGACACCCAATAGCTACAGGAAGGCCAACCTGGAAGGGATGGAGTAAAGCAGTCAGGTGCTGCTCGTTTGTGAGGGCCACATATGCTGCCTGGGACTCGGCATGCGTGCTTCGAGGAAAGTATTTTTCAGATACTTCAACACTTTAATAAAATGAAAAGTTGTAACAAATCTGATCTGTGTGTTGTGTAAATTCGGTTGTGTTGTTCCTGTCCAAGAGGAAGCATTATGAAATGCCCTTAATACAAAAACATTGTCCAGCTCATAAGGAACAGTAAGTACTGTTGTGTGTGTTTTCTCACATCAGTGGGGATGTAGCAAATACCTGAGAAGTAAATGAGATTTAACATTCTTTACCAGATAACATGAGGAGGGGACATAAAATTACTGAGAACTGATAAAGGTGGATGCATTTGTCACATTTCTTGGATGCTTCCCTATGGTAAAAGATGGAGCTAGTTGCTGGGGGAGGTGGCATATGGCTAAATTTCTTGCAGAGGGGGATGCTAGCACCTTTGTGTATCAGTCAGGGCAGGTTATCACTAGCATCGTACTGCTCACTTAAAGGTGGGAGATCAATCAAGGAATCAGCATTTGCTGTCCCCTGGATCTTGCTGTAGAAAACTGTTCTTGGTACCAAGAAGCTGGTCTATAACAAATCTTGTTTCTCCATGATGAAGAAACGTTGCATGCCATACGTTAGAGTCGCAGACATAAATATTTCCTATACTCCATTCTGAATTCGGACTCTGGGTGTTGGTGCTATTCAGGCACTAATTACTTCCTGGATTTAGTGGGCAGTGTGGACTTGGTGAAGACACACAGAAGACACCCACTGCCTCAGGAGCACAGACTTACTTATAGCTTGCAGTGTCACAGCGCGCTGTTAGACGTCAGTGTCCCTATATGTTTAACTCACCTTGGCCGCTTTTATTCTGTTGTGCTTTAAATGAAATTTGGGATAAAATGTGGTTATACGATCTAGTCTGCAGAGGGCAGCGCAACGCCGCTGAGTGTTACAGGTCAGGCTTCTGCTTCACTCCTTTTTTCTGGGATAGTGAAGGGTTACATTCAATGCGACTTAGGTCTTCTTGCATTTGTTTGTTTTCTAATGGTGTAATTGTAAGTAAGGTAGCCAGATCTGTGGCAGGTCCACTTGACTTTTGTGTGACTTCAACCAAGTGGTGCTGAAGTGGTCCTTGACCAATACTGAAGCAGATTAAAGAAGCATAAAAAAATGTGCGTGTATGTATATACACACATAAACATATGTATATTTATCCTCTAACAACATCACTGGAAGAACTAAACTGCCTTCAGGATTTACCTTTCACCCTGCTCAAATTAATTTTCCCAGAATATGTTGTTAAGTGGTTCTGGCAAGTAGAGCTTGTGTACTTTAGGATGTCATAATGTCCAATAAAAAAAAAAATGTATAGCACATCACCCAAGATGTTAAAAGATGGCAGATCTTAAAAAGAAAGTGATAAAAGGCCAAGATTTAGAAGTACCAAAAAACTGTTTCTATGTCAGACAGCCAGGCAGAAGACCAGAGATGCTGCAGAGCAGTCTGACCAAGAATTGTCCAAAGACCTGGGTCCTGCAGCTCACCGGCAATGAGTCTTGGCTGAGGTTTTGGGGAACAGTGAGTTTTAAAAGGTTGTGTCAGCTGAACGTTTGCAAGCACCCTGCCTCCCATGAGCACACACCACCCCACACACCCCGCTCCAACTTCTTCCTTCAGTCTGAACTCTCTTGCAGTTCTTTGGGAACCCAGTAAGCATGAATATACAAAGCAGATTTACAGTGGATGGAAGTAAATGTGATCTCCAATATCTGGTGAAGTTGCGTCTATTTCTGTAGAAGTGATGACGTGCTTTTAACTAGAATCACAAACATATCTAAATCATGAAACTATAGTTTGTTTATTTTACTGTTAAAATAGGAAATATCATCTAAATTTAGCCTAGTTACACCATAGGTGAGTGATTTCAGTAACACTCCATTTTTTGCTCATTTCCTTCCCTCTAATAGGAGAAATAGTTGAACAACAAGTTTTAGTAGAGGAAAGAGGAACAAGCAAGGCTGAGTAACGCACTGTGAGAGGTTGTGTGTAGAAAAGTTCTGTGAAAACATTTTTTCAGGCAAGAAATAAGCCATTGGCTTTTGTTTGCTTCTAAACTAAAGACAACACTCCTAAGTGAAAGAAATAAAAATAGCACACTGTAGGGAGACATTCAAATACCCACAATTTGCCAAAAGCAAGGACAAAACATCATATGGGAGAAGAACTTTCTAGGAGTATTTTAGGATTGCAATTACAGGGGCTGGCCCAGAGTCATAGAATGGTTTGTGCTGAAAGGGACATTAAAGATCACCCAGTTCCAACCCCCCTGCCATGAACAGGGACACCTTCGCTAGACCAGCTAAGATATTCAGGGCTGCTAAAATCCACTTAGGCAGTGTTATTCAAATGTAAGCAAATGAAGTTTTTCACAAGAGTTTAGTGAAACTGAAACCCTTATAGCCTCACAACTTATACTAAAGAACTGTGAGACAGAGAAGAGGAAGACATTTTCATACTGGTCAAATGCATAATATTCTAGTTCCAAGAACCTTAAATACATCTATTTTAAAATGTGGTTGTCTACAGAGGGCAAAAAAAAAATGTTAACTAGCTCTTGAATGGTAGTAGGATATTTATAAAGTATCCGCAGAATTTTTCAATCTCTATTTAAAGGCAAGTAATACGCTAAGACAATGCAATATATGCACTAGTAATTATACACAGTGAGCATACATCTTTCCGTTAATGCAAAGAAACTTTGGAACAGTCAGCAATCTGACTGTTCTGGGAAGACCATGTCCTGACCTGCCCGATACAAACAGCATTCACAGGAAGGGGGAAGCAGCCACAGAGACAGGAAGGTTGAATTTAGCATCAAACTCCTTATCTAGGCAGAGCGGGCTGCTCAGGATGCTGGTAAGAAGAAGTGTACAAATTGCTACAGCAGACGGTGATAGCTGCCTGGCCCTTCCTGGGAAAACTGTTCACATCGATGTAATCAGGGTACAATCTTGCACATGCAGATGGGTTTAGGAAGAGATTATATCCTGGGGCCAGTTATCCAAAATAATGCTTACCACAGTGTATTACAGTCTCATTCAGTCTCGCTTACCATCACTTGAAGGAAGAGATTGATCTACATGCCAAAGTAGGAGGGTGTGTGTCTTTTAAAAATAAAAGCTTTATCATAGTAAGAGTTATTACTAGTCTTATTATTAGCCCTAAAGAAATAGAAACCTTTCCTGAATCCTAATACACACTGAAATATCTGGTTTAATTTTTATATTAAAAGTTTTGTATCTGAGTTGGCACAGCTCTGGTTCCAGCACTTTAGAGATAAAAGCTTTTGCAGCATTGTTTTGCCTGCTTTGAATCAGTGAGGCATCTTGTTTACAAGTGGAAGATAAGTGGCTTCAAAACATTCTTTGCAGTGTCATCAGTTGCTCATTAACATATGACACCCAGTTTCCTTTTGATTTCTGTGTATATCTTGGGAAATCCATCTGCTCTGAGCCTATAGCACAGCAGGGCACCGTGAAATCAATACGTGCTCCTCAGTGGCTGAAATCAAGAGTTAACACAAGATTGTAGTATCCTCTGCATTGATTTTCCTATGAATGATGACTCTTATTTCTCCCATCTTCCCAAAGTATACTGCAAAATTATTTCAGATTTTCTCAAAACTTTATTCAAGCTAAGATTGACACCTGGAAGCACTTTAAAGCAGGCTTTTAGTTACATCTTCCCACATATGTCTGAAACACTTCTTTTAATTTTTTTTCCCATGCTAGATATATATTTAGTTCCATTCCAGTAAGGAAGGCTGGAAACAATTAAACTATGAAAAAGGAAAGTGGTATAAAAGAGTCTACCCATGCCCTGATCAGCAAAAAAATATATCTGTCCTGGGTAATTTCAAAGAGAACATTCTGGATTTGAATTGCTAAAACAAGTTAAGCCAAGAAGATATTGGGGTCCATCTGTTCTGCAAGCCAAGTGTGGGTACCTCACATCACCAGCCTCCTGAGCGCAGGAGGATACGGTGACACAGCCGTCAGCAGTCTTAGCACCCAGAGTATCCAGCCAGGTGCTTCACGTCAAGGTTGCTCGTGTAAGCTAAAATCCTTAATCACTCTGGTTTTGCAAAAGATTTTTTCCCCCTGTGGTATATTGGAAATTTCTCCTAAAACCTGGAGACCATTACTTCTTTATAAAGAGTATGTTTGTAAAGTGGATAATTTCCAGATGTCAAATGGTTTCTCAAACCTTGCAGTAATAATTCACTACTCACGGTTCTCGGCCAGCACTGGACATGTGGTTATCTTGGGTATTTTCAGGATCCATCCAAGGCAAATGACACTTTTAAAGAGGGGAAAAACAAACAGCCTAATAGGCACTTCTCAGCAGAGAGCACCTCATCAGGTTTGTCCCGACACATTCTCACGTCATTGTTCGATAGGGTAACAGGCCATAAAAGAAGGAAGCAGCTACTTTCCTTTTCTGTCAGATGTTGCACGTTACTCATATTTCCTGTTCTGCTATTTAAAGGACTGAGGGCTGAAAATGGGAGTTCATTAACTTGTCTGAAATGAAATATTTTCCTGCCGTTCTACAGCCACATTCGAATGAATGACATAAACACAGGCCTGGAAGGCATCTCCAAGGAGCGGGTAGTGCCTTCTGCCCCGAGACAGGACCACCCCTGCTGGAAGCTGGGGCTGAACCCTGGTGCAGGTTGCCACCAGAAATTTCCTTCCAGTCTGCAGGGGAGCTGGATACAGTGTGCATCAAAGAAAGAGAAACCAGGAGTTTCCATGCCAACTGTCCAGGGAGTCCCAGGAGGAGCAGGAGGGACACCCCTCTCTCCCTGCTGCCTGATGGGTTGGGCTGTATTTTAGCCAAGAACAGAAGTACGTGGGAGAATGCGGGAGAATTTCAATAAGCTAACACCAGTGGTGTTTAAGCACTCAGTCCCGCTCTGTATTTTTAACAGTCTCCCCTTAACTGAGCACATTCACACTTCAACCATTTAAAAATAAAACAGTGCTTCCCACACCTTTTTTTCTTTCCTTTCAGCTGTTCTTTTTTTTAAACAGACTTGAAACTATGCTTATTCATCCTTCAGAAAAAATCTTATCTCAGTCTGGACAGCCTGGGAAAGGCTCAGGGCGTGCTGGCAACGCAAACTTTGAGGGGGTATAATTAGTTTCTCAATGAGCCTCACCAATTCAACCATTGCGTTTGACAACCATCCTCCTAAACTTTTGATGGAGAAAGAGTTTGCTGCTCTGGGATGTGCCATCTAGTGCTGCCAGCCCTAGTGTAGCTTGGGCCCCAGGAGGTCACAGATCACATCTGAGAGGCCCAAGAAAGGTACCTAAGAAAAGCAAATCTATTGTCAGCAGCCTTAAATTTGCTGTGCTGGAGTCTGTACTGCTAGGGGAAAAAAAAAAAACAAAAAAGTAAGAGTGTGCAGGTTGAAAGAAAGGCCTGAGAGCAGGACCAGAAGCTGGGCAGCAGCAACTGTTGTGTTTTTCAAAATACAAAGGCAAAGTCTTCCTGAAATGCAAAGATGTTCGCAGGAAAATCTTTTCACTCTCATATATTCTGACTCAGCACCAGTATGTAAACTATGGACCATGAAGACACTTGTGTACAAATGTCCTCACGTGAGTTCCTGCCACCCGGGTAGGTGTGGGTGAGCACTGAGGAGCCTGCTCACTGGAAAAGCACACCTGAGGAGCTCCCCTCACTCTGCTAATTATACTCTTGGAAGCTTTGATGTATGGCACCAACCCATGCTGCCAGCTACTGGGCTCCATTTTTTTCTTCATGTACCTTAAATGCAAAGAAAATTGCTCCCAGCAGGAGCTCCTCGATGGTTGCTGCCAAAAGAGTAGCAATGGGTTTGAAAGGGCAAAGAGATGGAGGATGCTGCCTGGGAGATGAAAGCCAGCAGAGATCCTTCCACACATCCCCCTCCCCTAAATCCCACACAGCTAGTAGGAATTTGGGGCTCTACTTTGTAAGAACTTCAGAGCTCCTCCTCCTGTTGCTTATCTCTTCCCAACATGTTAACTCCCTTTCATTGCTGTCGTGGGGAACTGATGAGAGGAGCTGGCAAATAACAGATCTGCTGATTTGATAGCAGTTTCAGAAAGTCAAAATAATAATTAAAAAAGGAATACTGAAGACAGAAATTTAAAAACATTTGGTGTATCAAAAAGTAGTAAAATATAAATCTGGGCCCAATAGCATATTTTACATTGACAAAACTGAAATACTTAATTTAATTTTGCCCCTTTTAAAATGGTTTCCAGATTTTAGTTGGAATTAGAAACTTGAGGTGCTAAGGCCCCAAGGTGGACCTCACCAGTAAGCTGGTATCATTCTGTAGTATTGAGTCTTTACAGTAACAATAGGCCAACTCCTCTCTTGCTCTGTTTTCACTCTGACTTCACTGATGATGTAATGAATTGAGGTTACCTGTGGCACAGTTCTTCCAACTGTCATGGAAAGACTTCGCAGTGGTAACTTGTCCGTGAGCCTGTCAAGCCATGAGTGTGCTGAGCCCAGGGGGGGCAGATGCTGGCAGCTCGAGAGCAGGGGAAGAGAAGAGGGAGGAGGCAGGCTTCACTATTCAGACAATGAGTAGTCACATTACCTTTTAAAATCTCTCCATAAACCGCTAGCCATTAAAAAAAAAAATAAAAAATAAAGATCACATTTCAGTGAGAAAAGTAAAAACAGATAAAGAATGTAAGAATAGAATAAGCTATAGCCACAGCCTTAAATCAGTGTAAATAAAATGTGGTCCTGACCCAGAGATTTTTGCATCTTATAGCCTTGAGAAATTATCTCCATTTGATTCATAAAATATATCAACATGATGCAGACAACATCAGGAATTTAATAGTTTTGAGAGCAGGTGATACTAAAATAAGGTACGTGGGCGCTGAAACACATCCCAGCAGGACAGCCGGACGTGTGGTTGTGTAATGGGGTTAAGTACAGTATTTCTCTGGAGCATTAAACTGAATTAGAGGATGAAACGGCTGGGCAGGGATCAAGCAACACCCCTGGTCACTTCTGAGGCTTTGATAAATATTAAAGAAATTGCAAGACCATCATTTAAACACAGAAACTCTCACTGAGGAGTGCAGCCGTTTTCTTGCAGTGGATTTCTTCTCCCTGCAGGAGCAGACTGGCTCTCAGGGCAGCTGGGGCTGGGGAGGGGGTTCCAGGAAGGGTTCAGCACCCCCACCCCATCTCCTCTGCACCCAGCGCTTGGTGGGCACAGCTCCAGTCTGGCCCCGCTTACCCTGCGGGCTGCAGTGGCTCCCCCCAGAGCCCAGCGCTGCTTTCCAGGGATGGCAGCTGGACGAAGCATTAGGGACTGATGCAAAACCAGTTTATTGTGTCTATTACACAGCTGCGTCAGGAGTTACATAGCTAAATCCCTGTGCATCACAGCGGGGGGAGGCTCCCCGCTCAATGCCGCTTCTCGTCAGTAATCCTCTCAACCGGCTGCTCAAAACACAGCACGCGGCAGTCGCTGCCACGCCACGGAAAACACGCGGTCTGCACCGAAGTCACGTAGAGCCCAGCCTTCATTTGGGGTCAGACTGTGTAAAGCAGGGCTATGCCTGCCACAGCAGCTCCGTCCCGCTGGAGGCATTCCTTCCCGTGAGAGCCGAGGCAAAGCCACACAGCAACGGCAGGCACTGCTTTAAACCCACAGCCCTTCAACAGGATTATTCCAGGCTTTCCTTGGGGAGCTGAAATCTGAATTTAGTCAATAGCATGTACACAATTGCCACTTGTTTGAGCTAAATCCACCGGCTTTGCTTCAGTTTGAGAGATACCTCCAAGGAACAAACCTCTGCATGTGTTTTGCAACTTGAAAATGGATTTTAAGATGCTACTGCCTGCTTAGGATTTGTCACAAACTGTGCCCTTGCAGAACTGTCTTGCATCTGGCAAACAACACAGCACAAACTTAACCCTGTCATCTCCATGATTACCTTCTAGATGGGCTTACTGGAAAGACTGCCCACCGGGCTGGTATTAGCCTTCAGCAAAGGGAAGACTTGTCCTCGTGTAAGCATATTTTTAAAGCACATTTTCAAATTATAGAAAAATGACAGTCAAAGATCTTACCCACTAGATGAGGAGTCTGAGGATACCAAGTGTTGGCTCGCTCTGTTTCCTCTCTGCACCAGCAGCCCCAGGTCTGCCAGCTTTCCTCTGCTGCTGGTTTTAATACAGCTCCATCGCTTTGTTGTGGTGACTTTCATGCTTATAACTTCTTGATGGGATGAGCAGGGCTAACACACACATATCCCCTCCACCATCAACACTGCTAGCTTCTGGGGGACTTTTGCTCCCAGAATTGCAACAGAATAAGGCCAGAGTCAAATGGTGTTAACACGTAATTGCACACCAAAAAAATCTGCCTTTGCCCTTGATTAAAGGGAACAGGAAGGCATTTGGTTGATGGGTTCCCCTAAACTGATCATGGATCTGAGCACTAAAAACATCCTATAACTTGGCAAGGCAAGCCAAGGTTTAAGACAGCTTCCTGCTAGGACTGGTTTAACAGGTGTTGGGGAACAGGTAACTGCCTTCACTTGGTTGGTTACATCAAACCAGCTGGGGTGATTTTGCACCATCCCCTTCAGCTCTGTCTAGAGGTAGGAAGCCAGAAATAAGAACAGTCATCCAGACTTTGATACTCTCCTAAGAAAACTAGTTTGAGTCATACCTCAGGAGCTTATCTGAATGTAGAATTGCATTAATTCAACAGAAACAATTAAAATAATTTAAGTGTTTGCAAAACGCGGTGCACGTACACCTGCTTGCATTTTATCCAGGTGTCTTTCATATCTGCCTCCACCATCACTTGCTCCAGTGGTTTTCAGTGTGTGCTTCCTCCACCTTCAGACAGGTCACCAAAAAAAATAACTGAGAAAAGCAGTTTGGCAACAGGTTTGAATTCCTCCGGGTTAAGCACTGGAAAGTATCTGGGCAGATGACAAATTTTAAAAGATCAAAAAAGCACCGGCTTCTTTAGCTAGTTGAATGTACGTGTAGTTAAAGCCTGGGGATGAAACCCACTGCTCCCTCAGATGATGATGCCTCAGGAACAATCTGGCCAGCTGCACTGCAGCACCAAGCAGAGGTGCTGCAGCAGAGCAATTGGTGGAGACAGAATAGTTGCAAAGTGGGATCCCACCCTGTCATTTACAGGACACTATGGCACTGCCCTTCGCTCTGTCCCCTGCCAATAGACGTGGTCCTACATGTAGGAGTGCAGAGATGTCCCAGCACAGCTGCGGTCGAGCGTTACAGGGAGCCCTCAGCCTTGCTGGCAGGTGGCAAGTTGAACCAAGCTGGCTCTTTGGGGAAGATATTTCATGTGTACTTTCTTGTTCAGTACTTCCCACAGCTAAAATACAAAACAATGAGGCTGAAGGGGGCTTAGAGTCGGTGTTCATGGTGAAATGCACTGATTATTTTACAGAATTATTACTGTATGAAAGTGCATGCTTCAGATCCCCTCTGAGGCAAGTTCTGGGGTAGTAACACATGGTGGGAAGGAGAAAAGCATACTGGGGCTTCATCCTTTTTCATTCCTTAAACCACATTTTCAAATTATAGAAATCACCTCACACATTTGATTTGGTCCCAGACAGGCAGAACCATTCCCAACAGAGCTGTTCTCCTTAAAATGTTTAAGTTTTAAAAATAAAGAGATATATTATAGATATTTTCTGTCCACTGAAATGTCCATCCATTTACTGTACACTCACCACTTTTTCAATTTAATAGAGATTTTCTAGGAACTGTTTCTGCAGAGGCAAGAACGTAGCATAAATAATCAAGCAGACTTTCATTGTCTTTACCTGCTATGGTAGTTTGACCCACAGTGGGACTATGGGGTCCTGCACTCATTCCCCTCACCCAGTGAGATGGGATGGGAGACACAACAAAGGGGACACGGGATTAGGAATGAAGGACAGGGACGGCTCACTCACCAGTTATGGTCACAGGGAAAAAAGATTCAAATTTGGGGAAGAAAAATCAATTTAATTTGCTGGCATTCATCTAACTAGACATAACAACCACATCTTACATCACCTTCCCCCACCCCTGCCTTCTTCCCGGGCTCCAATCACTTTGCTCCCCATTTCTCTACCTTCCCCCCACAGCGACACAGGGGGCAGGGAATGGGGGTTCAGTCAGGTCACCTCTGCTGCTCTTCCCGGAATGGAAGTCCAGGAACAAGATGTTCCAACACGAGCTTCCCATGGAGTCATGGACCTCTTCGGGCTCAGCCCCCAACTCCAGCATGGGGCATCCATGGGCTGCAGGCTCACCTCCCACTCTGGGGGTCCACTCCCACTCTGGCATCGAGTGACTCTCAGGGTCTCAACTCAGTCACACTCGCCCTCAGGCTCAGCTTCTCTGCTCCATCGTGGAGTCCTCCATGGCCTACACATGGGTCTCTGCTCTGCCGTTGAATCTCCTTGGGCTGCAGGCGACTTTGTCTTCTCCTACTTCATATGGTAGAACTGGGTGTGGGTCCCTGTCTTTCCCCCTCCTCCTCTTTCCTCTGGCAACGAAGCTATCTCTGTGTCTGTCTGACCTTTGTTTTGGCCGACGGTCTTTTGTTCAGGTCAACAGCCTCTCCTCTAGGTTCACTGTACCTTCTTCTTTTCAGGACAGCCTTTCCCCTCACAAATATGGATGCACAGAGATGTTTCTCTAGTGCTCATTGGCACAGCCTGGGCTGGGGGGTTTCTGCCTTGGAGCCAAGGGAGCTTCTTGCTCTCACAAGGTGGGCCTTCCACCACTACCAAAAAAATGCCCCCCCCCACACACACACACATACACAAACCCAACACACCTGCTTGTAAATTATTGGTGTTTAACTACATTTTTAACAACTATTGTTCCTAGTTCAACAACCATACATCAATTATAGCTGAATTAATTTATGTGCTTAAGTGTAGCTAAGCAATATGGGAAATACGAGCTCTTTCCATCCTGCCTAACAGGGTAAAAAAGATGCTTTTAAATGTTGTCATTTCAAATTTGCAGACCTTTCTTTTCCTTGAAAAAACAGTAGGGAGGATGCATTTTTACTTCCTATAATCAGTGTCAGCTAAGCGCAGCCCTTGTCCTCTTCTCCTCTCTGGGGCCACAGAAGTAACGCTCTTCTTCTTGCCTCTTGTGTGCTCCTCTCCTGCTCTCTGTTGTTGGCTCAATGGCTGTCTCCAAATGGTGAATTTCCATAAGTCTTGTAGGCAGGTGGCCTGCACAGAGGGGTCCTCACTAAACCTGACCACAAGCAATGGGGGACTCAGAGCAGAAAGTCCCTCTAGGACACAGTGGGATGCATGGCCCGTGGGATCTGCTGACCGCTGCTTGCTTAGATGCTGACACTACGACAGCTTTGTAAATGGCAACTTCGGGAACATGCTGGATGAATTATGTACAGGTTTGAGCTCTTTCTGATTCCCACTGGGAGTACTCAGCTTGCAGAAGGAAAGCTCAGGTACTGCAGGAATGAGAAAAGCCAAAACCCCTAAGAAGCTGCAGATCTTTGTTCATGACTTTTCTACTCTATGCTGCATGGAGATCCATCCCCCCTACAAGTAAAAATGGGATGCTCAAAAATGTAAGCTGATGAAAAATGTGAAGCATGTATCTCACTAAAAGAGAAAATAAAGCCAGAGCCTGGACCTTTAAACCCAATGCGTTCCTCTGCCAGAAATGACATGACACTGCCAAACACCGGGAGCAGCAGGTAATACTCTTGCCTGTAGAACACCATTTTCCTTGCTTTTTTGTTTGTTTGTTTTAATTTAATCAAAACCTAAGCTCTTTTCTGAAACATCAGACTGCTGAAAAGCACCCTCTAGTCCCACAGGATGTTCATAACCAGGCAGGTGGGTGTAAAATGTCACTTGACACTGTGGGGCCTGAAGTGCACTTCTCCAGTAGACACTGCCCGCCTGCCAGACTGAAATCACCCCCGGACAAGGTACCACGGAACTGGGGAAAACCGCCTGCTGGGCTGGATCAGGCCCTGCTTCTGGCCAGGGGTGCTCATCAATGCCTCTTTCACAGCAGCACATTTACCATGAGACACCTGAGCAAACATCCCTGCGTTTCCAGGCTATTTGCATGTCCCAGGGTTTTCCAGATGTCACTCCTTTGCTTCCATGGGTGCCTCCAGCCTGGCAGCATCCCCCTTCACACACTACAGAAATGAGACCCATGTCTTTACCTAAACCCGTGTGGTTTTGAAGCAAGTTTAGCCTCATAGGTACTGCCTGAGACAGTCCTTGATGCTTTAGTTGCTGTGTTCTGCTCAGCAACACGAGTGCTGCTTTTTTCATCAGGGAAACAGCTGTAACAAAAGAAGAACAATAATTCATTTGGTTTTCTTCCCCTCTTAAGAAGACTTTCAAAAAGCAGAGTTTCCGTGGTTTCAGCCTCAAACTCTTCTGCGGTACCTTTCCACCACCACAGTTTCTGCAATGGCTTGCGTGTGCCATGGGCCATGGGCGTTTGGCAGAGTGGCAGTCGCTGGTGAGTGCAAGGGGAATGCAGGGTGCTGCACATAGATTCCTATTTTTTGGGTATGTAAAGACATGGCGAACGAGACATTCCTCTCAGCTTCATCTCCACCAGGGAGCCCCTCACACCTGAAGCTTTTATAAAGTTCGTGCCTTTGCTGCTGTGAGACATCACTGGTGTAAATACTACGGCACTGCGAAGCATCCATAGGGCAGACCTGCCATCGATGGGTTGCTCTTAAAGAGCTATGGACTTTTCTTGTGCTGATATGACTTGGAGGGGGTAACACTGGGGAGGAAACTCTATGTGTTTGGAGATGGGTGTACAATCAGGTGTGACTTTGACACATGTTCTAAGTGAGGTTTGTCTGGAGAGGCCCGAGCATCCATACGGGACAAAATGGGGGACTGAAATAAAGTCCAGTGGGGGAAATAACCCCACTGGAGAAGCTCATTTGGGAGGGGGCAGGAGATACCAGTGAGGGACAGGAGGTTGCAGTCAGCTGCTGCTCCTCGTGCCATTAGTTAAATAACTCAGTTTTCTGTAAGCACCTTGAAAGACCAAAGACCGAAGATATGCGTTTGCCATGCAGCCACAGAGGTATTGCAGGCTCAGGGCAGCCAGACTGCACCCTAGCCCAGCTCTCCTGCCCCTGGCCCACAGCAGTGCCACCAGGCAGTGCCCACCTGGGGCCCAGCTCCATCCCTGTGCCCCACAGGGACAGGACAGGGACTGGCAGCTGGCACCAACACTGTGCAGCTCTTCACCCCGAAGTGCCTGGAGGAGGATGGCGTGGGCTGTCCCTGTGGCACCACGCAACCACCCAGGCAGCTCTGACTCTCCCGTGTCACACAAGCCTGGCTCGGTGGCCACAATATTTAACATTACCACTGCCTTCTTGCTGAGACCACAGGGTCTTCCCTGACATCCAGCAGCATTCCCTGTGTTTGTAGGTCCAGCTGAATGTGAGCTCCATGAAGCACGTGCCATGCCAATTAGTGCTAATTACTGTTTACTCCCTGCATCCCTTCTCCTCTGCCCACTTGCAGCAAGTCAAAATAAATTAATAATATTTAAATGAATGGTGCATTTGTGATTCCTAGTAATTTCCCTTGAAGTAGTTATGACAAGCACATTAACTGCTACTAATTCATCATGCTGCTTGTAATTTGGCCAGGGATTAGACAGGAGAACCTGTTTTCATAGCAGCTAATAAACAGTGGTTTATTGCTGCCTGAACAGGCGTCCCAAAGCTGCAGACTCCTTCCCAGCACAGAAGCCATGAGCATCTACCTCTCTTGGCACGCGCTTTTCATTAGAGAGACGACACTTTACAAATAGGCCAGGTTGGTTATGATTCAGCCCTAACCACCACAAACAATCTTCCTGTTTCATCAAGGGAAAACCAAGTGGAGCAAACCCATCAGTGCCACCTAACACTGCACAGCTCAGGCACATTAAATATCACCTGGAACCCACAGAGGTGTTCATAGGCCTTGCCCTAAAACTCAATGCAGGCTTAGGAAACCATACTATACCATGACCATACTTACAGCTGGTGATGTGGGCACCCCATGCTCCTGAGGTTCCCACTGAGACCACACTTCCAGTGGGGACTGGTCCAGCAGCACTGCAGGCCCTGACTGAGCCCCAGGAGTTGATGGCAAAACGGGGAGCTGAGAGAAAAGGGCTGCAAGAGGTTGGCAGGATCCCCTGGTCCACACAGGCAGTTGGGCTCTGTGCGTACCGCACCTTAGCAAGGCAGGATTTAAACTAAAACCTGGTTTATGAAGGCTTGTGTGGGCTCTGCTTACTCATGCCAGGATGTCGGATGAGGGGGTTCACCTGGTTAGCCAGAGAAATGACAAGGCTGGGAGAAGAAGCCAGGACTGAGATTCCCATCCCACTCTTGCCAGCACACCCAAATGCTGGAAGGGAACATGCTCACCCAGCAACTGAGCAGAAACCACTTACGGGGTGGTGAGGGGATTTGCTCATCAGTGAGTCCCTATAATTTGAAAGAGTTTGTCCTGGTGCAGGTAAGGACAGCAAGCAGGTACAGTACCCCTAGGGGACATGGGAGAGCTTGCCAAGTCCCTCCTTAAGGCTAGAGATGCTAAGCTTCTGCTAAAACCATCAGTTAATAATAGCTAATAGGAAAAGAAAGAGAACTGGGTTTGGTGGTCCTGGTCAAAGCCATATCAAGACCTGATCAGTGGTGGACCCCGAGCCAGCGATACCCTGGTGTTGCTAGTAGCACCATGGAAAGCTGCAGTGGGTTTGCTTTGGGTTCAACTGTGTCACTGCACAGCAGCACCATCCCTGCCCCATGAGGCACTGGAGCATCCCTGTCCTACCCCTCCACTTGCAGCAGCCAACTCTGCTTCATGGCTCACTATGGAGCTGCCAGACTGAGGGAAAAGCAGTTCAGCTGGGAGTAGGAGGCATCATAAGGTCCTCGGGTTAGGTCTGGCTCTCCTTCTCTGCAGGAACAGTCTCGTTGATGTCAAGTGCTTCTGGCTGCTCTATGAGAGAAGCTAGTCCTGGTCCATCCATGGTTGCTCACTGCTGATGATGCACTGCCCATGCAGTGATGGCAAATCCTGTGGGTGTCTGGCCACAGGCTCAGAATCAAAAAAGCCCTGTGGCTGCACGGTCACAGTAGTGAGCCCAGACCTCCCCATGAGCAGTCGGGTGACAAGCCACCACCACCAGTGAACAGCACGTGGGGACTGTCCCAGAGGAGTAGTACTGGTTCCTTGCTCTCCAGCATTTCAGAAGATGCTCTGTGAAAGGAGGTGTTACTTTTTGGATCCAGGCTGGTTTTACTCAGTCAATACTTGTGACTTTAGGAAGATTGGAACCAGGCAGAGGATTGCTGGGGCATTACAACACACTTGTAGCTTTGCCTCTTAAAGGAATGGCCACTCCATGGCCTCAAGCAGTTGTTTTGCTTGATGTCTCCTTACTCAAAACCTGGGCAATCAGCTGTGCAAAACAGACTGCAGACACTCAGAGGGCTGCTGTGAGTTTATTTGGTATTTACCCAGGCACCAGCTTGCCCTTGATCAGTGATCAGTCACCTAACGAGGTTAAGTCAGGCCTGGATGTTAGAAATGGCATTTTGATTCCCTACATGCTTCGCCACACCATCAGAAAACATGTCTTTGTTTAAAAAAAAAAAAAGCAAAAGCAAACCACAAGCACGACTGGTATGTTTTATAGCGGGTGGGGGTGGTTTATCGTACGCTAATGCAGACTCAGATTCTTTCTCCAAGATGCAGCTAACTCCACATTAATTATACTTGGGCACCTCCCACCTTTCCCTGGTGCAGGTCTCATCTAAAGTCAATTTTCTCTCTTAGCAGCACAGGGCAAGGCTAGGGCTTGTCCTATGCTGAGGGGTGAGAAAGGGTATTCTATAGTCTGAAAGGCTACAGAAACCAAAAGCATTGTGCCTTTTCCACCACATTATCCTCATTTTTTGCTGTAAACTCTGGAGACACCTCACCCCTGCAACCTTTTCTGTAAGCCAAGTTTTTGCAGTAGATAGTTCACTTGGCCAAATGACTAATGGGCACTTTATCCCTGCAGGTCAGGGCACAAAGGCAACCCTGCACCTCTCTGAGGGGCGGGCAGGCTTTGCTCACCTCTCCAGCACCCTCCATCCGCCATGGCTGGGCTGTGCCCATTAGTATCTCCATGCCCATTAGTAGCTCCATGCACATAGCAGCCCCACCACCCAGCTATCTCCCTCTCCTCATCACCCCAACCAGCAAACAGCCAGTTGTGAGCAGCAGCTCCTGGCCTAAGGATCGCCAGACACTGGCACATGCCTCAAAATCATACATGATGAAGGGCTAAAAAACATGTGTCTCGCCTTAGGAAGGGAGTGCCCATTGGGGTGATGGAGCAGGACATTGGGTGCAGGGACCCATGTTTGAGCTGTCGGCTGCCTGTGTGGTTACAGGAAGAGATGGAAAATGCACATTCTTACTGGTTTTTAAATAGAAAAATCAGACCCCAGAAAGTTTCTATTTCAGTCAGGATGTTTAAGTGGTTTTTAAGCTCTCTGGAGGGAAAAGGGCTGCTCGAACTAGGGGTTTTGGCTTTTGATATGAGCCGTGCTGGTGTTGGGCTTCGCTCAAGGTACACGATGGCATGAGCAGAGAAAGGAGACGCACTCACGCTTGGGCAGACCCTCGTGCCGGGCAGTGCCCAGAGCAGCAGGCCCACAGCCAGCCCCCAAACATCAAACAGGGATGGGGGCTTGCTGGATCCAGCCCTGGGTCCTGCTGGAGCCAGGGACAGCACACTGTGCCCAGGCAGCTGCAGTCAGAGCAGAGACCAGCAGTGCTGGCAGGCAGGGACAGGGCAGGGATTGTGTTGGCACCATTACTCATTTTTGCATTATCACTTTCTACAAAACTACAGCTTTGCTTCCTCCTGCCCAGGGAGAGACCACCCCACCAAGAGAAACATCCAGCAGCACCAGAGTCCTCCCAGACCAGACTGACCACATCTCAAATCCTGGTTCTTCTTTTTTTTTAACCCATTTTACCTTCTTGTTCTCTAATCCATCTTCCCTTCCTCTCTCTTATCTCACTTCCAGGCCTTTCCCTTCCCTTTTTCCCTTTGCAGCCCCTTCCCTGGCTGTCCTCCCCTGCTCTTTGCAGCATTTTGGGGAAAAACATCACCCCTAAACATGGGATGTTGGTACTCAGCAGAGCAGATGATGGCCTCATGTGCCCCCCCATTAACTCTCACCTTGCAGGCTCAGCAGCTATAGTGCAGGCTCACAGCTCTTCCCTGTCTGCATCTGAGTGGGCAGCAGTTGAAGAAACTTCCTGGACCTTGTCAGGAGCCCACATGGTGCCTCCAGCAGTGATTACACTGCCAGCAGCCACCCAAAATGGAGATGCTGGGTATAGCCAAGCCAGCTCCAGCTCTCCACTGCCAGAGCTTCAGCAAGGAAAGTTGCTCCTAAACAGGCCAGCCTTGCTTAAAGGGTTTGTACTTTTAGGCTGTTATGCCATTTGCCACAGAGGCCAAGGGCAGGGATTGACCCCAGGAGGAGAACTGCAGGCAAGGAGGGTGGAAATGCATCCAGGGTGGCGGGATCAGGATTTGAAAAGGACTTCAAAGCCATTAGCTACACTGCGGCTTTACCAGAAAAGATACTAAAGCTGTCAAATAGAAGATAAAAATGAGGAGCAGGGTAGCACCTTGCACAGAGTTGGCTTCTCTTGAGAATTCAAAGATCACAAGTCAATGCTTAAAAAGCAAGTATTTACATATAATACTTAGGCTCTTTATTTCTCTTTCAGACTGGGAGCCTTTAGGGTTCTGTTTCAGTTTTCCTCGCAAAGCACTTACTGCATAATGAAACCTGACATTTTGATGTACTTCATGTTACTCCAGGGAGGTGGAGCTTTAGAAAAACACCAAATACATCAAGAGCTGGCAGCACCGCTTTCATTGCCCTCTGCAGCCGGCTGCGATGCTCACAGCCAGCAAGAGGGGTCCTCCACTGCAGGCTGCTGGAGCAAATCAACCACCCTGACTCCTCTGCTGAAGGGAAAAGCTGTGCAGTGTGACCAACCCAAAGGAAATTACAGCAAAACGTGAGAGGAGCAGAATCTGGTCGGGGAAGAAATCAATGACTGTGATCAAAGCCACGTCATTCGCTCCCCACTGCTCTGTGGGAAGCACGGCTGAAGCAGTGTGCTGCCCTCGCACTGGGTCATCTTACAGCATCATCCTGCCCGCCTGCAGACAGGCACCAGCCTTGCTTGGCGTTAGGAACACACAGCGCTGTGTCGCTACCCAAAAAGGAATGTGTAGCGCTGCTGGCAGTCTCTGTACACACGGCCTCCAGCTTGCCTTCTCCAAGGGCTCCTCTCATTCTTGGTTCCTCATCCAGTTTGTGTTTCAACACTCAGAGCTATGGTTTTGGCCAGGTCTTCTGCAGAAAGGAAGCCTTCTCTCTTACAACACACATGCACATGCCTAAGTAGTGTTTGAACCTACTCACCATATTTTAACATCATTTGAGAAGGAAAAAAGTAGAAGCCTTGAAGCCTGCAGAAGTCTTGCGAAGATGGAAAAGACGGAAATAGTGAATAAAGATCTTGCCATCACCCTCATGGCAGAACAGGCTGGTAAATGAAGCCGGCTTGCAGCAGGCACCAGGGAACCCCATGGCAGAGCACAACCCCAGAACCCATCTCTCCTGGCTCACACAACTGCCTGTTTGCAGCATTTCTGTAAAACTCTAGCTATGGGCAGCTATAGTGTTTCAGAAACACTCTCGTCCTATGTGGCAACAGCTTCACGTTACAAACAGTGGCTCTAGCACTACATGTCAGGTACGTGGGTACCAGGGGGGCTGGAGGGTTTAAGGGAGGATACAGTGGCTCTGCATGATGTCCTTTGGTCCATGGAAATCATGGCATAAGCGAGGTTACAGCAACGAGCAGGTTTCTCTGCATGCAGCGCGGTCTCCCTGTGATGTTCTCAGTATCTAGGTGCCTACTCGGTTTGAATCATGAGCCTCCTGTCCGATTTCCTTCCATGATAAGGCTTTTAATAACTAACCGTGTATATAACAAAGTAAATATTCAACCAGCTCAGAGCTAGATTGCAGATCTAGTATCTTCAAATCTTTTCTTCTTTCCCTTTTAAAAACAAAAAGCCACACATGCAGGCTGCAGGGGGAAAGATTGCTTGCTTAGCACTTCCCTCAGCTCATCAGATAAACTCACAACTACCAGTTTTGTACTTTACAAAAAAAATAGGTGAGGCAGCTGCTCTGCAGCATACCATGGCAATGTGATGGTGAAGAGCCAGCTGCCTACCAAAGTCTGGCTCCTCTCCCACACTTGTTCTTTAGCTCTGTCCTCCAACCCAGCATGTTGGTGTGCTGCCACGGCTGCCTGAGCTGCCTCTGGCTGGGACAGGACGTGGGTACCATCTGCTGTGTCCTTCCCCAACAATTGGTAGAGCCACGTTCATACCAACTCAGACTAAAGAAAAACTCTAGGGAGACGGTGGCTACAAAGCCCTGGCTCAAAATAATCATGGAATTGTTAAGGTTGGAAAATAACTCAGACATCATCAAGTCCAACCATTGTTGGTGGCTAGAAGGGAGAAAAGAGGGAATATGAGACACATCCTCTTTTCTGGTTGTGGGTCCTGCAAAATCAGGTGTCAGCCCCAGCAGGGGATGTCCCCAGAGGGACAGCCAGGAGCCAATGTCTACCTGTTTCTGCAGACCACTGGGCTTCACCAGGAGCACCTTCTGCAGGGCAAAGCAGTGGCTCTGGGTAAAGGGGGTAAACTCTCCTTCCCCCATTGCTGGGGTCATTTCCCTAAGGAGGAACACAGTCCTCTGCATGGGAAATGGCAGAGAGGGTTTGTGTTCAGCCTCAGCCTGACATTCAGCAAGTCACAACTTCATCACTGTCCCCATCCCGAGCAAAACGATACCCAGCACAATCTGCAAAGTGCTTGGGAATCACTGGAAAGTTACTTTATAGGCTCTCTCACCCAGGTGAGGAAACTTTTACTTATAGGAGCAAGCAAACTGGACCTGCGAACGGCACTTGTTTGGGGCTGAGCGGTGGCACTCAGTTTTGAGCAGTGCTTTATTGCAAGAAGCAAATCCAAGATGGGAATAAAGTCTTAAAGCTTCTCATTTGTGGAAAGTTGAAACTTGAGAGACAAAGGAAAAACCTAAAATTAACCTTGCACTGCCTAAGCACAGCTTTGGCTGCCCACCAAGTGTTAGTGACCGCTGTGACTGTGCCTCTGCCTTACTCTGGTGGAGAAACACAGCTGGGTCTCACTAACAGCTTGGCATCTGCTCCAGTGGCACCAGGAACTGAACAAGTTCCCCATGGGACAGGTAACAACTGACAGTCACTTACCCCCAAGCATTTTTTCAGGGTGGCAGCTCATATTCATGGGTTTCAAGTAAATTGTGCATCTGTGTTCACACTAACTGTACTGCTACGTTTGCTGTCAGGCCCTCAAGGATGAGGATTCTCTTAAAGGGTTTTGACTGTTATTTCTATTAGGAATTGTGTTTCAAAAGCAGCTGGCAGCACTTAAAAACTAAAGATGTCCTCCTTGCCCTTAGCTTATAGGCAAACAGCAGAAACTGGCTGTCTTTCCCTTCCCCTCCACACCTTCCCACTTTCCCATGCAGCCTGCTAGGGAGAGAGCAGCCAGTTTTCTTTCGCAGGTGCTCCTCCGTGAACCCCTTGGGCAGCAGCTTCCATTTTCACATCAGATGCAAGGTTTGCCTTATCTGTGGCTGCTTGGTCGCTCCCCAGGTTGGAAGAGCTGCCCTCACTCGCAGTTGTAAGGAGTTCCAGAGCAGGCGGCTGAACCAGGCAGATGTCATCTGGGGGCAGGCAGGCTCTGACGCAGCTGGGATTGAGACCATTTAGAGCTTTGCAGAGCATAAGCTGCACCTTACATCCACCTGCTAAAAAACCCCTGACAGCCGCTAGCAGCCAGCACAGCAAGGGCAGACACAGCCTGAGAAACCCTCTGTCCAGGTTTCAGCTGGGATAGAGCTCATTTTCTTCTTAGTAGCAATAATAGTGTCGTGTTTTTGATTTAGTAGGGAATTGGGTAAGAGAGTAATGTTGATAACATAGTGGTGGCTTTTGTTGTTGATAAGAAATCAAGGACTTTTCAAGTTCCCATGCTTTGCTAGTGTGCAGGTGCACAAGAAGCTGGGAGGCAGCACAGCCAGAGCAAGGGATCCAAGCTGGCCAATGGAATATTCCCTACCATGCAAGACCATGCTCGGCATATAAATGAGGGTTGGCCGGGAAATATGGGCTCTTCCAGGACTACGGTTTCCAGATTTCTCTCCTCCGAAAACACTGGCCAGGGACAGGCTGGGCATCGGTCAGCAGGTGGTGAGCAGTTGCACTGTGCATCACTTGGTATATTCTTAGTACTATCATTATTATTAATAATAATTTTATTCAGTTACTAAATTGTTCTTATCTCAACCCACGAGTCTCCTTACCTTTACCCTTCCAATTCTCTCTGTCATTTCAAGGGGCAGAGGGGTTAGTGAATGGCTGTGTGGTGTTTAGCTGCCTGCCAGGTTAAAACCATGACCCCCTCTCCTTCCCCCAATGGTCTCTGCAACTCCCAGCATAAGCAGTTACACAAATTACAAGAGGAAAATCTCCTCTACAGCATTACTTTATTATTTAACCTTGGCTCAGCTACTCCCATGCCATTACATACAAAATGTGAATGTAATTCTGCTTTGACTTCTCCGTGCATAAGGACAGCCCCAGTTGCTTGGCCACTAACAGGAGGTTGCTTTAAACTGTACCCACCCTGCCTTCCCTCCACATCCCAATGCCCACAAAATGTAGCTCTTAAGGTGTAGATAGCACCATTGTATGGGTCATGCACCCTGTACCACTGAGGACTAATGCAAAACCATTCTATGAAAAAGGAGCCTGGTGCAACTTACCTAGAGCCACAGCAGTGTTGTGTTGAGCCTGGTGCACAAGCCTGGTACAGGGAGGATGGATTTGCACATAAAGTCATAGAATGGTTTGGGTTGGAAGGGACCTTAAAGATCATCTAGTTCCAACCCCCCTGCCATCAGCAGGGACACCTTCCACTAGACCAGGTTGCTCAAAGCCTCATCCAATCTGGCCTTAAACACTTCCGGGGGGGGGGGGCATCCACAACTTCCTTGGGCAACCTGTTCCAGTGTCTGACCACCCTCACAGTGAAGAATTTCTTCCTAATATCTAATCTAAACCTACCCTCTTCCAGTTTAAAGCCATTTCCCCTTGTTCTATCATTAATTGCCCTTATGAAAAGTCCTCCCCCAGCTTTCTTGTAGCCCCTTCAGGTACTGGAAGGCCGCTATAAGGTCTCCCCAGAACCTTCTCTTCTCCAGGCTGAACAGCCCCATCTCTTTCAGCCTGTCCTCATAGGAGAGGTGCTCCAGCCCTCTGATCATCCTCTGGACTCACTGCAGTAAGTCCATGTGGATCCTTGGCACTGTGTTCCCACCCCCATGAGACAGCAGAGGATGCTGCTTCTGTGAGAAATGGGAGGTTGGGTCTGCTCACCAGATCTCTGATCAATGAGAAGAAGAAACTGCACACAGCAGAGAAAGGGAGCCAGGAGGAAAGGAGCACATCAATGGCTCCAAACCCTGTCCTGGGCTTCTCTTGAATTGCCCTGAACCAGTTGTTTTTTGTGACTCATCTCCACTTCTTTATCTCCCCTTTTTTCTTCCAAACTTATTAGAGAAGGCAGGTCTAGGCATTTATGTGAAGTGAAGCAACAAAGGAGCCCTTATTTCAGCAAGGACACGGGGCTGTTTCCGTCAGAGCTGGGGTGTTGCCTTGCAGAGGTGATACAGCCCAGCGGGAGAAGCACCGCTCCTGCTCCTCTGGCTGCACGCCGCCCTCCCTGCCCACAAGCTGGGCAATGCCTGCAGCGGGACACGCTGCTTCTCCAGGGCAGACACAGAGTGCCTACTGCCAAGGAAACCACCCATCCTGGTTTGCTCGATGGTTCCTCGCTCCAAGCACCACATCCTCCCCACATTTTCTGGATGGTCGGAAGCATGGCAGCATTGCAAGCCAGACCAGGAGGAACGTGCCTCTGCCTGAGTTAAACTGCTTTGGGAATTAAGGACAAAAATTCAGGTGAAGAAAGTTCTGTTCCCACTACCACAACCTGTGACAGTACTAACACCCACAGACATGCTATTTTAGTCATAGGCAGACCCACAGGTGGGGCACGATGTGCCGAGGGCCATGTGTCATCTGAGATGCAACCATCCCAAACGCAGCAGGCTACGCCAAGGTATTTGGCATGTGAACTCCAGGTGGGAGCAAATCAAATCATCACACTATGCTGGCAAGGCCAAATCAAACCAACGTCAGCACTTCTGCTAGAAAAGTATTTAAGAGGTTGGATAATAGCTCTCCCACCTAGAGAGAAACACAGCATGGGTGAGAACGCATGGTAGAGCAAAGGGATGGCAACAGGGAGAGGGAAACCTCTTTGTGGGAAAAAAATGGGTACAAATAAAGAAAATACCAGCAACTTTTATAATTTTTTCTTCCATCTTTCTAAACCCATAAAAATTTAAGCTTTCTCTTTCTCTTTTTAGTGGGGGGGAAGGGGGACACAACACAAACGGGGCCAACAAAACTGAAATAAAGAACTGTTACCAAAAGTTTACAGACAAAGCAGCACTTTATAATCCAACTTACATGAGGCAGAAATACGCCCTTGCAGCAAAGAAGGCCAACAGTATCCACAGCTGCTGAAGGAAAATATTGCTAGCAGATGGAGGGAGGTGATCCTTCCCCTCTGCTCACCACTAGTGAGACCACACCTGGCGTACTGGATACAGTTCTGGGCACACCAGTATGAGAGACATGGACATACTGGAGAGAGACCAATGAAGGGCCACAAGGATGATTAAGTGACTGGAACATCTCTCCTACAAGGAAAGGCTGAGATAGCTGGGAACGTTCCGCCTGGAGAGTAGGCTCAAGGGGGACCTCATCATGTGTGTAAATACCTGAAAAGAGGGTGCAAAGAGGACAGAGCCGGCTCTTTTCAGTGGTGCCCAGTGACAGGACCAGAGGCAACGGGCATGCACTGAAACATGGGTGGTTCCTTCTGAACATCAGGAAACACTTTTTTCACTGTGAGGGTGATCAAGCACTGGCACAGGTTGTCCAGGGAGGCTGTAGAGTCTCCATCCTTGGAAATGTTCAAAAGCTGCCTGGACTTGTTCCTGGGCAACCAGCTCTGGGTGGCCCTTCTTGAGCAGGGGCTTGGACCAGATGACCTCCAGAGATTCTGCCAGCCTCAGCCATCCTGTGACTCCACACAGGAGGCAGACAGGCATAGTCTTCCTTCCCTTCCCAGTTTACACAAGTACAGCCAGAGTGAGAGAACAGCTCACTGATTTTTCTACCGCCAAGAAGTCAGGTCCGTCCTGGCCTCGTGTCACCGGTCTGACAGCCCACAGGACAGAGGAGCAGATGGGACCTTTTGTGGCACTGTTGGTCCCTTGCTACTGCAGGCAACAGAATTATATACATCCTGTGGACCAACAAGCTCCCTTTTAGCCCTGCTTAGGCTGCCACTGCATTCTGTAACAAATAGCAACGGCCACAAAAGTGGCGGGGGCAGAAGCTGCACCAGTCACCTGTACACCAGGCACTGATGCACAAGCAGGACATCTACATGCACCTCCAACGATCTTCTGACACAACCGAAACAGCCTCTTAACACAGTTACCTCCAAAGAGTGCTGGATCCAAGACAGAAACTGCAGATAAAGCTTCTCAGGCAGCAGCTCCAGTGCCAGGTATTCATCCCTGAGCCCCACCTACCCAACCCAAGCCAGGCGACGCGCACGGGACATGCTGACGCTTGCTGCTACGAGCAGATTGCAGTCTTTGTACTCTCTCCACTAACCAACTGCAAACTTCACCCCATCTGTACCCTGGGGTGATCCTCCCCACACCCCCTCATCAGCTCAGAGCTACCCAGCCTGCTCAGGTGGGGTTTGCAGAGGCACAGTCAGGCAGCAGAAGGGCTCCCAGCCTTTCTGGAAAGCTGCTGTGGAGCAGCCAGCAGCACTGGGCACCCCATTTCAAGGCAGACAGGCACGGCATTTCAGAAGAGGCATGGGTCCTTTCCCATGTGTAGTTTTGGGACAGCATGTCTTTAAAATTGCATCAAAGGAGCCTCCCGTGTTTGCAGCCACGAAAGATCACACATTGCACTTTTCAGCATCAATTTGTACATGCTGACCAGCGACAACAGTAACTGTTTTCCTTCCCAAACTGTTCCTGTCCCTTGGAACAAAGGGTGACAGGGACTGTGTTAGCATTGTACTCATCTGCTGCTATCACCTGTAAGCCTGAAGCCACCAGCTTCCACTACACAGCACGAGGGCTGCTTTGTTTTAGGCATGAGCAGAGCTGCACTGCACTCATTTAAATCACATTAAATATTTCTAGCAACAAGTACAATAGGTTTATTCACAAAGAGTTCTTGGACTCCCCACATTTAGCTTCCATTAAGGGAGGTAACAAACCCCTTTCTCTCTGTGCACTACAAACCCTAGGAAGCAAGTACCCCAAAAGAGGGTAACTCCTCTGCTTCCAGAGCTCTTATACAAGAGGAATTACATCCATTGCTAAAAGCCAGAAGATAATTGTATTCAAAATGGGCTTTTTCAAGCATTCCACCTCTTGTACGCTAGTTTCAGTGCTGTTAAAAACATTATGCAACTCTCTTGTTTGAAATGCAGGTTTGTCCTTCCAACCTTTAAGACTGCTCTACTCAAAATGCCAAGTTACATATAATAAAGGTCAGGTCAGATGCACACAATGAGTAATACTATTACAGACCAGCTTGTCTTTTAAAAAGAAAATAAAATAGTAACTTTAGCTTCAGAAGAAAAGCCTCAGCGCAGACTACATGCCCTCTAAGGCCCATTCTCACTGAAGCTGGTTGCCTTTCTATTTGCATCTGGCAGTAAGCTCCACAGCACTCTGCACACTCACAATGGACTGAGAGGCCAGGTCTTTCCTTCCAGACAATGTTAATTTACTAGTGTGCTAGTTTTCTCAGTGTAGCAATTAGCTTTGTTGTCTTCCTTATTCCCAGCACACACGTATGCATCCCACAACCCATCATAACACCGCAGCAGCGCTCACATCGTCCCTGTCAGACAGGAGAGGCAGGCTCAGCCCACAGTTATTCATCACATCTTCCAGGGCAATACCCTGATAAGGCAAGAATGAAGCAAGCCAGATGGGAAAGGAAGGAAATTATTCTACCTATGTATTACAGAAGGAGGTGTCCCAGCTCCCAGCTCACTTTGGAGCTGTCACTCTGGAGAGACAGCACAGACCTGGACTGTGACAAACAGGTACCAGAAGGAAGGAACCCACTGCTATTTCAAGCAGACCAAGCAGGTCCCCTTCCTTTGCTGCTGGACAGCTTTCTCAGACTGCTGATGGTATGCAAACCTGTTACAAGCTCACAGGTTAGAAGTGCTCAAGAGCAGCACCAGGCTCTACAAAAAGCAGCCAGCAAAGCCCTAACTCTTACTACAACATAGACTACAATTAAATTTGCATATACAACAGCTTTTGGAGGGAAAAAAAAAAAAAATCTAAATAGTATGTCTAGTCAGAAGCTAAAATTAATCCCTAGCAAGCAACTCACACCTGCAACAGAGCTGACCACATCAACTTTTCATCAGGGAAAAAAAAACAAAAAACAAAAAACAAAACAAAACAAAAAAAACAACCAAAAACAACCAAAAAAACCAAAAAAAAACCCCACACCTAAGAAAGGTCAACAGATGCTCTGGGAGATCTGACTGTTGAAAGATTTCAGCCCTTGAACTCATTAGCGTTATGCCTCAGAGCATCTGAATAAAATGAGCTCTTGCTTTCTGCTGGAACACTACTTAGCTGAGGGTATCACCTTGTATAAATGGATTTCTAAAGGAGAAATCTATTCTTTTAGATACATTCTTACCATTTAATCCAGTTACCCTTTGTGTAAATGATCGTGACCCAGAACAGGGCAGCTGGAATCTGGTCTCCCTGCATCACCTTAGGTTTTGCTGCTGCTGTTATTTGGTAGCTTTTTACGCTCACAGAAATTAACCTGAGACAGAGTTTCTTAAAATACTAGATACAAGTAACTGCAAGTTTTATAAATGCAAAACTTTATCCCAATGGAAAGGTTATTCCACTCAGGTGGGCTAAACAAGTTAGATGCACTAAGTGACCCTGAAATGCCTCCTGCTCCTTAGCAGATTCTTCCACTGTCAATTCCATCAATTTACATTATTAGTTTTTATCCTAAATGTGCTCAAGTGCAGTTGAAGTGGTTTTATTTTTTCTCTGGGCACAGGTAGTATTTCAAAGCCAATTAGAAAGCCAGTTAGAAAGTAATTTAGAAAGCAATGAATCTCTACTCTGAAAAACTAAGATTTAGAGTTCTTATTCCTGATTGAGCTTAAAAATATTTTCAGATACATGCAGCACAGTAACGCTGTCTGTCTCTGTACAGCAGACCCATCGTCGCTGAGCTGCACTCCCCGGCAGCTCCAAACTTGATCACAGCAAGAAAACAGAGCAGAGATTCTTCGCAGCAAGAGCGCCAGCTACCCTGTAAGTCACGGGAGCCAGTGCTGGCAAGAGACGGGCTGCAGGCACAAACAAGTAGCTCAGATTTCATCAAATGAAAGGCAGTAAACAGCCAAGAGACTTTCTAATATTTGCTACAATAATTTGCTACTGGAGGGGAGGGGGAGGATATCAGTCCTCTGACTCTTTTTCAGCTGTATCTGCTAAAAGAACCAGGCACTGTTCTATCAGATCAGGGAAATTACAGAAAAATACAAAAATCACAATAATATGATCCATAATCTGCTTCCACTTGAACATCAACCAGCAAGTATGACAACCACCGTTTCATTTAAGAGATGAGCTAAAGCATATCCCCTAGGGTAAAAGCTCAACATAAATAAAAGGTTTCTGCATGTCATTTTCATAATCTGCCTGTTAGAGAAGAGACCTTAAAAGCCCCACTGCAAACTCAGTGCTCATTAATCTGCTCATTCATTTTGTTAAACTTTATTTTAAACTGAGTAACAGTGCTTGACCCTCACAGATTACTTATTAGCTACAGGAAGTTCAGCTGCATTGAACCTGAAAGAAAAACACTCTAATTTATCTTAAGATAACAACGGCAGTTTAGGTGTAGAGGCTAAAATTAGCAGGCTTCAATTAAAACCTTCAGGAGAGACATTTTTCCCTTTCTTTTAATATTTCCAGCAAATGAATTGTGAAGTATCAGCAAAGAGTGCATAAAATGTGAACGCAGCTAACACAAGTAATTACTTATGTCTCCACTATAGTATCTTCTACAAAGCAGAAGCTGACTGCAGAGCCTTGGAAGAGAGGCACTGCAGGTACTGCGGCTGCTTTTGTTCCACTGGATTTGGAAAGCTTACCAAAAAACAGCACATCAAGTCTACCACAAACAAAAAAAGTACATAAAATACACAGAGACTGATCGTATTGAATCACAATTTTAAGATCTCAAGAGCGTAGAAGCTCCAAGGAAAGTACTAAGTTTGATACCACGAGAAGTCTCGTCCCCAGTGTTGGTCCGACGGGGCCCAGAGCCGAGACCTGCAGCTCTGGGGCTGGGCTGCTGAGCACCCTGCCACACATGGGGCGGCCCCCAGCCTCCTCCAGTGGCTTCACTGACCCTGCTTCAACAGGAGACAAACATTGCAACACCCTTGGTCACCCTTGTTTCAAACAGTTACTCAAATGCGTAAGTTGCTTCTCCATCCATAACTACATTTATTTCCAATTTAGACTTAAGTCTCCTCCTGTATGCTTATACTCCCTCCTGACAACGAATAAGCTTGCTGCTAAAATACTGGTAAAGTAAATAAACAGCCACCCTATTTTCTGCCACCCTTGAAGGCCCACAGTTAAAGAAAATTAAACACATAGGCTTGAAGCTACACCATATATTTGTAAATAAAATAATTTGACAGAACAAGATTACAAAGTATGAAACAAGCCCTTTCAGGAATTTTTAAGTACAAGAGAAGCCGACGTTAAGTCCATTTTGTAAAGTTTTAAACAAATACCACTGAGGGATAGGAGTATTACCATAAAACACTTTTTTTTTAATGCTTTCTCAAAAAGCTTGGACCATATACATGAATTTCAGATGAGAAATCCCACATGCAGGCATTGGTTTGGTTACAGCTTCAGGGATCAGTGCAAGTTTCATTCACAGATAGAAAGATATTTAAAGTCAGTACAAGAACATTCTGCAAAGTATAGGATGTGATCTAACTCTTGGCAACACTCCTGCCCCTTAAAAAGTGCTGAGAAGTAAGCACAGCATATAGAAACACAGGGAAAAGTACACAAGGAGATGGACTCTTTAAGAAGACAAGTTAATATTTGACAGCTTAAGAAAGAGGAAACAATTGCACCAGGAAGAAAATGAGTCATTAGAATGTATGTACAAGGGAAGTTTGTTTCTCTGATTCTGTAGAAAAACTGAGGCTGACAAGTCTCCATTCCTGAAAGATAAATATTAAGAGAGGTACAAAAAGTAAAGCACTATTAACTGAACGTCCCCTCTCAGAACGGCCCGTTTTCCCCTGCTGCAGATCACCAGGTCCTCATCTTTCAAGAAATAAGTGTATGTAACTCCCTATTTCAGCTAGCCTTTCAGTATATACAATTGTTTATTGCTTATCTGGCAATTTTACAGAATCTTCCTGGTCCTGAGTCTCCATCAGAAAGTGTTTTCCCCTTTTTATGTTTATTTCAAAGTAGATAAAATACTCTTCAGTGCTTTATTTTAAAAAAAAACCCTTATTTTTAGAAATTGCCCAAGCTAAAAATATTAATGCAATTTGCACCTGAAGCAATGTCTTGCAGACTATTAATGCAGAGTGCCTCCCTAAAGATGTTAAGTGCATCTTTAGTTACCAGAAATCTCACAGAGGGATACAGCTTTGAAGTGCTCTGCTAATTAAAAAAAAAAAAGACAGAAATGACAGACATTTACAGCGTACAGAATGGAAGACTAGTGCAATATGCAGCATTGATTGTTTATTCAATAAATATTTAACCCAATTATTGCCAACCAAGGCAAACAGTGCAGAAATTGTCACTTAAAGGATACAAAAGTTTAACATTTTTGTATAAAGTCAGTTGCTACTATATTCACACAACTATTTCAAAGAGGTTTTTCTGCTTCAAAACTGATGCTACCATTATAAAAATATAGAAACATAGTATTTGGGGGTTTAACACATCTTTGCATGTCTAACATTTACATTTATACGGGAATATAACATTTCTGTATTCAAGAACTTATTAAAAATAAAAATGAGTACTATGGTAGAGACATTTTCTGCACTGATGATTTCATTATAGCTCTTAAATATAGCTTTCTTGGTCCTGGGTATACATTTAGAATGAAATAACTTGCATCTCACATTTATCCTGAGGTCAGCTGTGTAAAAAGAAAAGCCAATTTTTTAAGGATACTTGCAGGCTTTTTGTTCAAAATACGAGGTTGTTTTTAAACATGCCAATAAATCCTGGGGAATAAAAAACAAACCACCCCCTCACCAATGTTTTAAGAAACATTTTAGTGTCATTTTTGTGAATTCTTTCCAAAAATATATAGGCTATCACATCCAAATGCTATATCACCCAACTAAAATTCCAGTATGCATTTGCCAAATTTGAAACTTAGAAACTGTTCTGAAAAGAAAATGTATAAATCCCTGTGAAGAGTCACCCTAGGCTTCTCCTCCCAAGATCCCAACCCACAATGCAATTCCTGCAAGGAGATCCCTGCTGAAGCCTGTGGGAATCTGTGGAGTCTTTGGGTCTGCCTGCACAGGTAAGGACGTGTGATTCGGGTCTCCAGCACTCACCACGGGGTACAGTAATGACCTGGTCAAAGCTCCACTTTGAACACAGCAGTTAGCTTCAATAGCACCAACAATCTCTCAGATACCAGCATCAGGCAAATACAGACAACACAGAACAGGTTTGTTTCTTCCTGAATCAGCATGATTGGTACAAGGCACTGCTTGGCATAGGAAGTCATAAATAAGAGTAAAACAAGACAATTTCCAAGCTTTGTGACATTTAAGTTTGTAAGCTATGTCACATTTCAACTCATTATACGTCATGGTTAGAAAAACAAGATGGTCTAAGGAATTAACCAAAAGATCACTGTTTCATGCATGCCTACACTTTTCTTCCTCACCTCTGAAAAAACCCACATAACAACACATCAATATGAAGCATTAGGAAGTATGGGTTGTTAAATTAAGAAAGTACAACTTATTCTCCAATCTTCCACAAAAGTCTAAGCTAGACACAACTCAAGTATAAGAAGTTGGAAAATATTCTGATAACATTTGCAACAGTCTGTCCCTGCAGAGGAGTGAAAAAAACCTATTGTCTAGAAAATTCATAGATTGAGGCACATCGCAATTGAAGATATTCAGGCATATTTTATGGCTAGAAGAGGATTTTTCTGAGGAACCTCACTACAGACTTCCCCAAAAGCAGCTCCGTACGGTTTGAAACACAAATTGCAACACATGGAAAAAACATTTGGTCCTTAATCACTACTGTCTTCATCGTCGTCATCATCAGATACATCATTTAAAGATGATTTAGGTGACTGGCTGTAGGAGTCTGATCTAGTGGACTGACAAGCAGTCATCTCCCCAGTAGAAAGAAGATCATAGCAGAAGTCGCAAATTCGCACGGGCTTGGAAGACTGGCTGGGGAGCAGAAACCTCTTTTCAGAGCAAGGCCCGCACACGACAAAGCCGCACTTGCGACAGTGGTGGCGACGGTTGACGGGTGTAAATTTAGCTTTCTGACAGCGCATGCACACGGTGGCTTCCGAGTCCGGAACCCAGACAGCTGCGTGTTCATTGCTAGGAGTCTTCCCACTTTTGGAAAGCAAATCAGAAACACACTTATTTATGTGGTTCATCCACTCAGACTTCTCTGTAGCGGTGGCAGCATAAACAGCAAAAGACTTTGTCGGTGTCTTGATAAGCCACCCATTCCGTAAGTCTCCCTCGTCCTGGATGGAATCAATAGTGACGTTTTCCAGTGGGATTATGTGCTGTTTGTTGTATTTCTTCTTCTGGATGACAATGTTACCGTAAACAAGAATGTCATTGAATAGGAAGAACTGCCTCGCTTTGGGCTTCTTCCTACACAGCTTTGTTAGTACTCCCTCTCCAATCAGAACACGGCCAGGAATAGTCAGAGGTTGACCAGCTGCTCCAAAGCAGTTTTCCACGATACTTATTCTTCTAGTATTTGCCTCACTGTTTGCCAAGCGATCCACCATCTTTCACAAATATCCTAAAATTAGAAAAAAAAAAAAAGATTGTTGTTAGAACAGGACTGATTCAACAGGAACCCTCCCCAAGGAAGGTACCAACCCCGCATTTCTTAAAATATCTAACAGAACCCACTGGCTCAGAGGAACCAACTTGGGCTGGATTTAAATAAGTATTAACACCTAAGAATTTTTAGCAACTGATTAGTCTTTTTTTTTTTGAAAGCAAAAATGTTCCATCCAGCTGACAGCTATCTTTATCACACAGACAGCACCTGCAGTACTGCTCTTGAGAGCCTCTGGCAACACACTAGAAGGATTCCTCTCTAGCAAGGTTACTGCATTCTGGCTTAATGCTCATAGCCTCCTGCATCTACTCTCTGGATGGCAAAATAAAGTATCCATCATTCCAAATTCTAATATTGACAGAAACATCAACTTAACTGAGCAGCTTGGAGACTCATGTTAGTGTTAACACTACAAACAAAAATGATGTAATCGATGTTCGCACAGGAAATCACCATACCAAAGCTCAGTATTGCTCTTTTTTTCAGTGCATAAACCTTAAATCATGGGCCAAAACCATGAATCAACCTACTAGAAACATTTTGTACAGGCCACAGCTAGCACTCTGCTCCACCTGCTTTCACGGCAAACTCTTGAGCCAGGGACAGGGAGTGAGTCACGGCTGGTGGCCCACAGCCTGCTTGCTGCTGCCTTCTTTCTGCAGGGGCCCCACACTCCCTCGCCTGCTCGAACCACATCTGCAACCACCATGATCAGGCAGTGTACACAGGCAGACCAGCACAGAGCACAGGCCACGCAGCTCGCAACTGCTCCTGAGAAGACTACGTGACCTGCACCGGCTGAAAGTTTAGGCAAGAAGGCTTTTTATTTCAGGAAGTGCTGATGAACAAACGAGTACATATGTTCCAATTACTGATTAAAACCACCCCTCAGCCTTCCTCAAGCAGCAAATAAGATTTTCTCTTGTAAGGGTAAGATTCCTAAGGCGTCCAACAGGGAAGTGAAAATAAGAAGTCACTATAGCGGTTCACACCTTGACAAACCACTCTTTAGCCTGCCTGTTACCCTAGAGCTTCCCGGGCAGAAGTCAGGCAAAGTCTGCCAGTCTGATCCAGACCTGCTCCCCGCAAGCTCCTCCCAAGTACAGCCACGAAAGACAGGACAGACCTGTCTCTTGGCACACAGAAAAGGCTCTCCTGTGCCTTCCTCCCCAGCTACCGCAGGGCTGACGCTCACGACACCCTTCAGTACAACCACTGCTTTGAACAGGCCTGAAGGAGAGCAGGGTAGCAAATGCTCCAGTGCCTACCAACTGCGCTTCCCAACATGATCCCAGTTTGGAAAGTCCTCTATATTCACCTGCCTTTTCTTTTAGACCGACGTTGCCTGGCATCAGTACAGCATCAGCATATAACGAGATGAAACTGAGCTGAAACAAGGCTTACACTTGATGCTGCTCCATCTCTCTCACTCTGCCATAACCTGATCCAGTCAATCATCCATGAATCAAAGCTCAGATACTTCCTTACAAAACCGGGATGAAACTTCTTGAGAGAAATTTGGTGGCAGAGAAATATCTCATCAGGCCTCATCTAAATAAGTATGTTACCTGTGATTACACAAATCCACATGCCCAGTGTTAAGAGCAATTAAAAAAACAACGTATAAGTTACTGCTTTGAGTGTTTAATTAGTTCCACACCAAAACAGTTTGGTGAGTGGGCTTGCTCAGATATAACTAAACTGACCTTTTTGTAAGTTCTGCACATGACACGATCTTGTATCAAAGTCTGACACTGAAGACAGAAGAATCTATTAAAGATACTACTCAGCACTTCTTTTGAATTGTATGTGCCTTACAGCATTAGCTACAATGCGAGTATTGTGTTAAACAGTTTTATGGTTAGTGGAATTACAAAGCCTCCAAATCTGATCTGCAGAAGATCAAGACAAAACACAAACTGACTTATTAAAAGGGTTCAGGAGATTTAACTGTGCTGCACCAAGGCACACAAGCAGGTACAGTTATGTTATTTCCACCAGGTACCAGAAAAAAGGCTGAGCTCCTCCATTACCCTGTCCAGCGACTCCCCATTTGGTCAGTTAGAAACTATTTTCTTAACAGTAAGCTTAAGTCATCTTTAATACAAACCAAACATTTACTTTAGTTACGGTTAGCCTGAAGAACAACCTTCTTTATTAAGCTTTCTGAGGACTGAAATGCTTGTCACTTATCTCTAGAGAGAAGACTGGGAGTCTGAGTTGGGAAAACAAACAAACAAACAAAAAACCACAACCCCTTGTTATTTCCTTCACTAGCCCTAATTTTCTGAATCACTATCCTGGTCAAGGTTCTTGAAACTTGGTCCATCATTCCCTTTAAGAGATGCCTACAAGTGGATAGTGCATTAAATCCCCAAATCCTTTTGCAACACATTAATAGATATTGCCACAGAAGGAAACAAAGCAGAACCATATCAGCTACCTGCCCCTCTCCCTGCTCCCTTACTCCATTACAGAAGCTACACAGTGAATTAGATCAGGGCTGATCAAGTTGGAGAGTTTTAGGGCTCCCGTTGGCAGGATAGTTGCAGGGCAGGGAGACAGTGGAGGGATGGGAAGGGAGGTGGTTAGTGCCCTGCATAGAAAGTGCATTGGCTTAAACTGATTAGTAAACAGAAGTTTGTTTGGTTGGTTTTTTCTCCCAGAGAACAGCAGAAGACTCAAATTACATCAAAATGATTCATTTTTTTTTAATGCTATAACTATACAGGCATATCCAAAATAGACCTTTCAACAGACACCTTATTTATAGAATCA